>NC_079148.1:82797564-83097564 GCF_945859685.1 Eupeodes corollae
GCCAACCTTCATAACTAAAACTCGACAAGAAGTCTTAGACATAACTCTTGTCTCAGATAGTATACACCATATGATCTTGGACTGGAAAGTATCCAAAGAACACTCGTTCTCTGATCATAGATATATCCAGTTCAATATAAATGTGGATGATAACCCGAGTCCATTGACTTTTCGAAACTATCGGAAAACTGACTGGGCTTTATACAGGAACTTATTACAGAGTTTACTAGAACCTGGACTATCTAGTCCTTCCTCTAACGCTAACGAACTTGACAACAAAGTCAATGACCTTACCTCAGCTATGAACAGATCGCTAGAAATTTCTTGTCCACTTATACACATAAGAGGAAAGAGGAAACCACAATGGTGGGCCTCAGAGCTTGACTCGCTCAGGAAGGAATGCAGGAAACTTTTCAACCGGGCCAAAGCTGCAAGACTAGCCTCTCATTGGGACTCCTACAAAGAATCCCTAAGAATCTACAAGAAGGCACTAAGGAAATCCAAGCGATCTTCTTGGCGATCCTTCTGTGGCATGATAGAAGAAACTTCTGAAGCCTCTAGGTTACGGAAAATTCTTTCAACTAATCCAGCTATGCCAAGCTGCTTGAAAAATGCAGGGGGCTCCTTGACTAATTCAAGTAATGAATCACTGAATCTACTATTGGACACTCACTTTCCTGGCAGTTCTCTTACCGAAACTTGCAACAGCTTTGCACGTTCAAGTTCAAATACAACATATCCACAAGGTCCGATCACAAAGGATAAGTTACAATGGGCTCTCAACAGCTTCAAACCATTTAAAGCTGCAGGACCAGATGGAATAATACCAGCAGAATTACAAAAAGCCTCTGATATAATTGCACCAATCCTTGAAGCAATTTTTACCAGCTGTCTTTACCTGGTCCATGTTCCCTCGGCATGGAGAGAAGTTAAAGTTGTCTTTATACCTAAAGCAGGTAAATGCTCCCAAGTTAATCCTAAAGATTTACGACCTATAAGTCTATCATCATTCCTTCTTAAGACCCTGGAAAGATTGATTGATATCCATTTAAGGGCACGTATCGATACAAGACTTCTGTCTTCGTCTCAACATGCCTACTGTAAGGGTAAATCGGTGGAAACAGCGTTACACACTTTAGTACGCACCATCGAATATTCCCTCCATCATAAAGAGTTCACTATGGTTGCTTTCCTTGACATCGAAGGTGCCTTTAACAACGTGGACACATCTGCAATCACTTCTGCACTGACATCTGTAAATGTAGAGAGTTCGCTTCGGGAGTTAATTCATTTAATGCTTACTAGCAGAATAATTAATTCAAAACTGGGCAACTCTTCTAGCAGACGATTCGTTAGTAGAGGGACACCGCAAGGTGGTGTTCTATCCCCTCTCCTCTGGAACCTAGTGGTGAATGAAATCCTAACTAGTCTGGATGCGGAGGGTTTCAGAGTGATAGCCTATGCGGATGACGTTGCTATAGCAGTTTCAGGAAAGCATCTTAATATCCTAAAAGAACTCTTACAAAATGCCTTGGACAGACTAATACTCTGGGCTGATCGGTGTGGACTGGGTGTTAACCCACACAAAACCGATCTGGTCTTATTTTCGAGGAGATACAAAATTCCATTTGTCAACCCTCCTTACATTAAAGGACTGATTTTAACGTACGGTGTAGCAGTATGGTGGACGGCTTTAGAGAAAGGTATAAACAGGGATAAGTTAAATAAAGTTCAACGTTCAGCCTGCCTATGTATAAGCGGATCGCTTCGCACGACCCCGTCTGCGGCACTGGACACCTTGCTCTACCTTACACCTCTTGACATATTTAGTAAACAAATAGCTGCAAGCTCTGCTATCCGCCTCAATGCTTCGTCGCAGTGGACTAACAACAACATTGGCCACTCCGTAATTCTAAGGTACTTAGAATCAATTCCAAAGCACACAGACTACAATATCCCCCAACTACAATTCGATAGGAATTTCCAGATTTCTATACCTACCAGATCTTTTTGGGAGGAAAGGACATTCTTAGAGGATGAGTCAATCCACTTTTACACAGATGGGTCAAAGACCAAAGAAGGGGTTGGTGGTGGTACTCTGAACGACTGAAATTAAGTCTCTCATTCCGCCTTCCCAATCATTGTAGCGTGTTCCAGGCGGAACTTTTGGCGATTAAGGAAGTCTTGTCTTGGCTCAAAGAAAGCGTGATATCAACATTTGATATCCGTATTTTCTCCGACAGCCAGGCCGCTATCAAATCTCTGGACTCAGTCTCTACAAACTCTATAACAGTCCATAACTGTCGATCATCTCTAATGGAGATGGCGCAACAGTTTAATATTCACCTTTGCTGGGTGCCGGGCCATAGAGACATTCCAGGTAACTGTAAGGCAGATGAACTCGCCAGGAACGGTACAGTACAACCCATCCTACCACGTTTAGCAAGTACTGGCATACCAATCGCTACTTGTAAACTGCTACTAATGCAAGACGCTGTGAGGAGGGCAGGCACCAGGTGGACCAACATCACCACGTGTCAAGCCACAAAAAACATCTGGCCAACACTGGATTTAAAACGTTCAAGGTGCTTGCTCTCTCTTAGCAGATCGCATATAAGCTCGATAATAGGTGTCATAACCGGACACTGTCTAATAGGAAAGCACGCCATGAGACTAGGCATATTCTCAAATGACTTTTGCAGAAGCTGTATGGACGAGGAAGAGGAAGAAACGGTTCTTCATCTTCTCTGCACATGCCCTGCTCTAGCTCGAAAACGCAAGAATTACCTAGGAGAATTCTTCTTTAACGATCTAAACGATCTAAATCATATCGGTATAATCAGCCTCTCACGTTTCGTAAGGGACTCAAGCTGGTTCCATTGAGCTTAGGAGGAAGCCTCAAGATTCATGTGGTATAACAATGGTTCATTAAACTGGCCTAAGTGTGTCCGTTCCATCTTGGACAGCCACTATAACCTAACCTAACCTAAGGTTTAGTTTATTTTTATAATTATAGTTGCTTAGATAAAGAATAATTACAAAGTACTAATGAAAAGCTCTCGACATGAGTGTACCCCACAACGTCACGTTTCAAACTTGACACTGAATTAATAATAAAAGAAACAATAGCGGAAGAAATCAACCATCAACAAATGCACTTAAAACAGTATATTATTCAAAACTTCAAGGTATGGAAGCATTTGCACCTTTTTTAAAACAAACTTTTAGTGAAAAATGATGTATTGATGTGGGGTCATAAAGTGGTAATTCTATGTTGCTTACGAAAACGAAACGGGGAACTATTGAAGTCCAGTGGCCTTTGTGGGAAATACCTTCAACCCTCTTGTGCTGGCTTGGCCAGAAAGACGAGTGTATACTTTAGAGACTATCTAAGTAATTTTGCGTTTTATTGCGATGTATGCAATAAAATTTCCGTGTCGGATATTATGATTGCAATTCAATGTCTTAAGGAATCCTTGTCTAATGAACAATCCGTTTGCCAAGATCAAATTCCTAATCTCTCCAAGAAATTTGATCACGTTTGCAATAGTGTTGAGGACTTGAACATCCAATCTCAACAAACGTCCAAACAGTGCCTTTCCACGATACGTTCGTGTTACAAACGTTAGATTCATTACCGAATTTGAAAACATTAATTGTATTCTTTCTCGGGTTTCAAGCGCACTCATGCCTATTGTTTACGATGTAAGTACTCAAGAACAAAAATATGCGAGTGTTCATCGCGAACTTGAAAGTAAGTGTTAAATCGCAGAAAAATGAATCGCTTCTCTATGAAGTCATTAAACAACCCGGCATACCGTCGTGTGATATCGCGAGCGTATCCATTCGTAATGAAATTCATGCGGCAAACCCGGCTACTGACCCTCTGCAACAAACCACATCAGTAAATAAGATTGCGGAAGATGAAGTATTAAAAAAATGTGGCCATTCCTGTAAGTTATCCGATTGGAATTTAAGAATTAGCAGGCTTGAATCTGCTAACAACACATGGTTCGTGCTGAATAATTGTCCCGGATATGCTGAAGCTGTGGTAAGTTCATTACTCCGTGGAATAGTGGTTAGTGCGTTGGACTGTCATGCCAGAGGACTTGGGTTTGATCCCCTGCCTATGCCATCTAGCCTTTTTCACGTGTACTGCCCCTTGCGAGGAATTGACTAAAAAAACTTCGGATTTGGCTTAAAAAACTGTATGGCCCCTCCATTTCTGACAACAGTACTCGCACAAAGGAATGGTTGAGAGTTGTAAGTCACTAGGCCCTAGTTCTCAACGGACTATTGCGCCTCCAAATTTATTTTGTATGCTGATTCGAATACGGCGTTCCAGAATGAGGGGCAATGATGATATCATTAAGAATAACAAACAAAAACCTTATCGCAAGAACAATATTGATGGTTAATCCTCCTGTCAAAACATCCACGTATCCAAATTTTATCTATTCTCTCACCCTTAACCTTAAATTACTTTAATGATTTTCGTAGGGCTGATTTCTCCAAACTCAATAATCTTCTTACCTCAGCCGACTTTGAATTAAGTTCCCTTCACTTAACAGTAGAATCCTTTACAAATTGGTTTTATTTGATTCTCTCGTATTGTATTGAAGAATCAGTACCATTCATCAGAAACAAACAACAGAGAGCTCCGTAGCCTAAGAAATACCCGTAACAAGCTTTAAAAAAAAACAAAAACTATCTTCTCGGCTATAATTCTTTCTCTTAATTAAGGGAATGCCTTTATAACTAATACTTAAACAAAATGAAAAATAAATTTCTTTCTGATCCAAGAGAATTTTTCAAGTTTATAAACGATAATCGAATGGGTTTCGACTTTGAATGAGTTTCTCCAACATAATCTCCTCAGATCCAAAAACTATAACAAATCTAATTAACAATAATAAAAAAACTCAAAATTTCATCAACGTTATAATAACTTCAATTTATTGTACTTTAACAAAACTATTTCTATTATAGATCGAGACAAAATTTACTTTCAATAGCTAATACATATGAATTACAAAATGTGTGTGAAGAAGATGAGCTGTTAACTCGCGAAACAAGTGCACTCGATGCATCACAGATTTTTCCAACTATACAAAATTCTATGTATAAAAAATTAACCTTGGAAATATAGCCAGTGTAAGAAGTCTATACATACAAAATATTACATGCAATCATAAGAGGTGTGAAGATTAAAAGATTAAGTTGTTTGTTTTGTTGCGAACGCCTGGACATCCTCAGGTCCTTAGAGTTGTAATTTCTGAAAAAAAGGAAAGGAAAATAAACAAAATATGAAATAAAAACAAGAATACAAAAAAAGGGAAAAGTAAACATGAACTTACTATAGGAAACCACACTGCGCAGCCGTATTTTGCTTGCTCAGAATGGTGTCGGTGACTGACAGCTCTCCAATCTCTACACGGATGCGAAGTAATAGGTGTGTTTCAAGGGCGAGTTGGGTTGCGTGTTAGATTAGTTAAGTTGCGTGTGACCTGAATTCTTACGATACTAGTTTTGTCTTATGTTCGTATTCAGACTTCGAGAACAACCATTTTTTTGTATGTTATTGTTTGTTATGGATTATATGTTTTGGTTATTATTCAATATTTATGTTTTGTGATGTTTGTAATGTTCTGGTCTCATGTGGTTCTGTGTTACAGGTCTCCCGAATTTTTGACTTACGAACACACCTCGGGGATAATAATACCCCTATTTCGTTAGAGGAGTACTAACACCAGCATGGCCTCCCACTATTTGGGTTTGATGATGTGAGTGGAGCAATACACTAGGTGAAGGTGGGTATGCGATCGGATGATATTCCTGTTAGAGACACATCGTCTGAATATGCTTTTGCCGGTGTGGGTTGTTATTTTAGCATACCCTCATTAAGCCGACTATCGCACAGAGGCGTGTAAAGGTGTAAAGACAGTGATTATTCGAATTCAAATTCAAATATTATAAACAAAATATAAGCAACAGTTGAACCAGCAAAAGACAATTTCTGGTATTTTTTCTTAAATTTAAAAGGTGTTGAATAATAAAAAATGATTTTTTTGATATAGTGGAAAGATAGTTTAATTTGTGGTTCAGCCAATAACTCTTTGAGAAAAATAAAGAAGGGAAGTGAAGAACAAAAGAAAGGTGGTGAGTCCAGTGAATTTTCATAGTATAGGAAGTTAATTATAGTTATTTTTTTTATACAGTTTTATTTTCGGCGGCCCGAACTCATTTGCGGAAAGCTGGGCCGCCGCCGCCAAAATAAAAAAAGGAAACTTTTTATTGATAAGAAGAAAATTCAAAGAAGAAAACAAAGGTTGAATTCAAAGAAGAAAATTAAACAAATACGAAAGAGGATAGCTTAAAAATCCCTATGTCCATAAAAAGAAAGGAATTCATAAATTTAAAAAACGTGAAAATTCCATCGATATAGCGATCAATAATAGATACGCGCAATCAGTTAGATTCAGCTATATACTATATACCTACGTATACTTACCCCATGGATTTTTATGTGTTGTGATTGTCCTATAATTAAGTTGTTTTGCTATGTTTAAAGATTTGTACGTGTACAAAAATATTTATACTTGTACAATTAGTAGCGGCGTGGAAGTTACTTTTTTTAGTTCTCAATTTATTTAATTTTTCTGGTTTCTTGTTATTTATTTTACAAATATATTCTTGTGAGGTACCGAAAATCGGTGAGCGGTTGGATCGCGTCCCGTCACTGGGTTGTTTTTCTTTTAGTCTTAGCCGACACCTCCACAGAGCTCTATAGTGGTAGGGAACTAGGGCATCATCGTTACTTCTTTCCTAGAAAAAAAGAGGATCGAAAGATACTACAAAGGGTATCAAAATTTAATATTGAAACACGGCTTTTCAGTACCAATTTCTTTTTTTCTCATTTGTTTAAAAGTTTAATGATTGTAAGCAATAATTGTAATTAAACATAATTATGCGAATAAACTTCCAAAACGCCTACTAAAGGGATGAAAATAGTTTTTTTGTTGTTGCTGTTTCGCCAAAGCGAAGCAATGTTGTGCTGAGTTCTTTTTTCTCAGGGGTGTCGAGGGTAGCGGAGTGGACATGGACCTAAGATGCCCTAAACCCGATCATCGACCACTACTTTGGGGGTATCCAAAACTGGCCGCGGATACCTAAAGGCAGGGTATGTAATAGCCTCACTGAACAACATCCGCAGTGCCCTGATGTGCCAATAGTCTGTCCGTTTATGTTTCCTCCCTTTTCCTCATTCCTTGGCCTGATTTATGTTTTTGTCTGCAGGCGAGGTTGGGTTTTGGGGGCAAGATTTCCCCCCCGTCTGACGAGCTGCCGCCGTGCATCGCAAGCAGGTCGCGTCCCCCGGATCTTAACAATCCCACCTAACCTATTCCAAATCTTCCTATCTCTTTTTCCTAACTCATCCTTATCCTACCCTTCCACTTCACCCACCTCCACACCTTCTCTTGCCTCGCAACAAAATGGCGCCCAACGTCATTAAAGGGTGTTCCAACCTAGTTGGAACATTTTTTTGGCGAATTAGTTTATGTTGTACAAGTTTCAGTTTTTTTATGTTGTATTGTCTTAACCAAACTTACTGTGGATTTTTAGACCTCGTATGTCTGCGTCAGAAAGGCCACAGGCATACCTAGTCATATCGCGACGAGCGTTTGAAAATTCACAGTGACTGCGGTTAATGAATGTAATGTTTTTTTTTTTGAAATTACTGAAGTTTTTGCATAGGACGTATGTCTGCACCAGGAAGGCCACAGGCGAACCTAGGTGTATCGCGACGTTCCTTTGCGAAAGCTTGAGTGAGGTCAGTCAGTACATTTTTCGTTTTGTCTTTTACCTATTCCCATCCTATCTTTTTTTCTTTTCTTTCTTTCTAATTTTTCAATTTTCTATTCCTAGTCTTGTTTTCTACTTGGACGATTAAGTGTGCGAGACGTGAAGTCCGACATCATCGTTCCAATCTGTTTTTGTAAGTTTTACCCTGCCGTTTCATGTCTTCAAGCAAAGTCCCTTGAGACTGTCTAGGATCGCGGGAACGGTAGGGGAAAACTTTGTAATGTAAATCGTTTGTGTTTCTAGTAGTTTTCCTATCCCATTATAGTCACATCAGAGGAAGTTTAATCTGTCCGTCTGATGTCTTTTTTTTGCAGAGATATCGTTAGTAGGGTCGTACCATGTCGCTCATAAGCTACCTAAAGCACCCCGTATGTTTATGGAAACCGAGAAATTAACTTTTCATTTGTGAGTAACGAAATCGCTTACATATATTCTTTTGTTTTAATTACTAGCTTTATTACTTATTTTTCTTTGATATATTTTTTTTTGGTACATTGGTGAGTTATTTTTCAAAGTTATTCTGATATTTTTTTGATTTGATTTTTCGTAAATATTTTTTGTGTGTTATTTATTACAAAATTATTGAAATTTTACATTTTTCTTAATTTTTTTCTTTTGTTTTCTTAGTTTGTTAAGTTTATTTTTGATAATTTTTCTTACTTTATAGAGTTAATTTGTTTTCATAATAGAAGACTAATTTAATTTTGGTAAAATAATTATTTTATTTATAATTTTGTTATTTATATGTATATCTTTTTGTTCCAGTTTTAAGTTTTGTTTAGTTCAAGTTTACAGTTTACAGTTTTTCTATCTTATTTATTTATTTTTTGTGTACAGTTTTTGATAAATTTACATTTTGTTTTTTTTTTTTTTTTGATTACTTTATATTTTTTTTAATTAAGTTTTTTCAATTTATCTTTTTTCATTTTTTTCTTATTCAGTTACGTTGAGTTTACATTTTGTTTCATCGTTATATTTTTTTTTTACATGTTTTTTGTTTTGGTAAGGTTAGTTGTTTACATTTTTGTTATACATAGGTGTTTTTGTAAATAGCTGAATTTTTTGGTACTAGTGAGGAAATAAGGTTTATAAGCTAAAATAATAATATATATTTTTGACAAACTCACCACTTTTTTTTGTTGTTTCCATTTTTCTATATTCTTTGTTGATTGTTGAACAAACAAACGATGGCTTATTCCAGTAAAGAAGAGGAAGATCGCATAAATCGCCTTATAAGAAATGCTGAAATAAATCAACCAAGATTAACCAGGTCGGCAAGTCAAGGGTTAGACCATACCTCTAGACAGCAGATGATGTATTCTCCTCTTATTTCTGATAGGCAAATCCGAGCTGAATCCAACCAACCAGCTAGAGCTAGTATTCCTCTCAATGACCGTGAACCTATAGCACTGTGGATTCCGTATGTCCTCCCCCGTTTAGTCAACTTAGTGGGATGAGAGAATAGAATGTGCACGATAGGAGAGCATCGGATCGATGAACGATACTGTGCGAGCAGCGACAGGTTTTGTGCCTAGTAATAGACCAATATCAGTGAAGGCAGTTGGCTCAGGTAGTTCCAGGGACATCTTAGAGAGCCTAGCTCAAAGACCACCTCCTTCTGTAATAAAACCAAAAGAAAAAAGAGTACTACCAGAAGACATAAAAGCGTACATTAACTTGGCAATGGAAGAAGGTTTGTCTACTACCTGCCAAGTAATGCAAAGGGAAATGACCAATACCTTAAAGAGTGAAATCCAAAATCAACTTGGTGAATTCCTTAGGAATTTAAATATAGGGCTAAACAATCATTCGTCTACCGATCAGATGCATAGACCATTGCCGGCGACCCAGCCACCAATGCAGCAGTATCCTCCAATTGATCCAGGTGGAAGCGCTTTTGTACCGGTTAATCAACCGAGTCGCCGAATACATGACCCGGCGAGAAGACCTCAAGATAGAGGTAATCTTCCCGCTGGGTATGAGGAAATCCCGTCAGATCCTTATGTCAACTTTTAGATGGGGCTTGAAGTTCGATGGCCAACCAACGACTATGGCCTCTGAGGATTTTGTTCTTTGGGTTGAGATCCAGCGGAACAAGCATAGATGTGCATGGGCAGAGGTGTTAAGGGATTTTCATCTACTTCTCTCAGGAAATGCTACCGAGTGGTACTGGCAGTTTCAGCGAACAAATTACCGTCATGACTGGCCAGCTTTGAAGGATGCCTTGCTGCGTCAGTATAGGAATACTCGCTCGGACTTCGAGATAATCCGAGACATCATGGATTCCAAGCAGCATTCCTTGATTTAATTTTTTTATTTTATTCTTTATTTAGCTTCTGCTATTAATTTACAAAATTTAGTTTTTTTTTTAAATTAATAAAAAGAAAAAACTTAATAAAAAGTTAGCAGCTTTTATTTGATCAACATATTTCTTTAATTGGAATATAATATTCATTTTTATCATTAACAGTGATATACCTCTATTTTGGTTTCAATTAATAAAAGTTATTTTAGAATAAGGGTATTTAAATTAATAATATCACATTATTTTCTGATTTTAAATCGTTTGGTAAATTATTGAATAATCTGAAACCTTTGTGGAACAATATATTTTGAGATCTATTTGTTGATAAAAAAGGTAGTCTAAAATCACCCCTGTTTCTTAACGGATATGGTTGTACATCTGATACATATACTATTTGATTAAATAAATAATTAGGTAACATATTTTTTTTTAATTTTAAATATAAAAATAAGCACATTCATAATTGTTCTTTGATTTATAGTAAGCCATTTTAAAATATTTAGCATTATATGAATAGGAGTTAACATATTGCACATTAAAATACACCTCATACCTCTATTTTGCAATTTCTGTAATCGTGTAGTCGTTTGATTAGTTCCTAAAAAAAGTATTGTTGAACAGTATTCGAAGTGAAAGATTTTTATTGCACAGCTTTTTTAAATCCGTATTTAGACGATTGATGCACTCCTCCGCAGAACTTCCAGTCACATATATTAAAGTATCATCTGCAAACAGTCTAGCCTTAGCATAATATAGGACGTTCTCCAGATCATTTATGTAAACAATGAAGAGGAGTGTTCCCAATACCGCTCCCTGTGGAACACCTAGACCCACCTCCATAACATCAAATAATACATTCGACACTTTTGTTCGCTAAGTTCGTTTTGTTAGATAACTTCTAAACCATTCGAGTTCTACTCCTTCTACACCATATTTGTTTAGCTTCTGTAATAGTATATCACGATCGATGGTCTCAAATGCTCTTTGTAGATCCAAAAACACTCCAACTATAACTATTTTTTCGTGAACTTCCGTTTTCCATTGTGTAACGACCAAATTTAAAAGTGATTCACATCTGGGTTGTTGTCGGAAACCTGATTGGTAGTCACCTAAATAGGAGTTAGTTTCCATATAACTTTGAAGTTGCTTATGTACAACCTTTTCCAGAATTTTGCTCTCCGTCATAAGCATATTTACGGGGCGGAACTCTGCTATGTTTACCGTCTTCTTAACTTTTTCAATTGGGACTACCATAGATTCCTTCCAGTGATCAGAAAAAATGCCCGTATTTAATGAATTATGTATAATGCTTAAAAAACAAGGTCCTATAATGTCAAAAGCACACAATAACATTTTAGTTGACACCCCGTTGAAGTCTTTTTTACAGTTCATGCTTTCCATTGTAGATTTCAATTCACTGATGCCTTTTAATGCAAATTTAAAAGTATTTTCACTATTTATATTCACTGAATTTACATACTGCTCAAATGGAATTTTATCATTCAGCTCCTCGACACTTTTCACAAAAAACCTATTTAATTTATCCGCTATCTCTTTCTTATTTGTTATGGTTCTATTTTCACATTCAATTTGTTCTATTTCACTTTTGTCTTCTTTAAGATTTAGATATTTTATCGTTCTCCACATTGTTTTTTGGTCCGTAGATTGGTCAATTTTTTTTGCGATGTAATTATTTTTGCCAACTGTAGATCTTTTACATACCTATTTCTACATAACCTATACCTATTCCAGTCAGAATTGCTTTTTGTCCAAACCACTCTTTGATGTAGTTGAATTTTTGTTAATTTCAAATTAAATAAGTACTGATTAAACCACCCAATATTACTACCATTTGTTCCACTAATTGTTCTAGAGATTATCATTTTATTCATAGTTTCGTTTAACTTTACACTGAATGCCTTTGATGATTCATTTACACTATTTACATCTATATTTGTTAGCTCATTATTTATCAGTTCACGTCGAAAAACTTCCTCATTAAATGATAATGTTTTAATAGTTTGTTTAGTGCATCTTTTATTCACAGGATTCGTTTCAATATTTATTTCTAAAGTTTCGTGATCACTGATTTTAAATTCCTTTATTACTTTGGGTTTTATATTGGTATAGTTTGTTATCAGGTAATCTATTAATGTAGACGAACTTTCATTTATTCTTGTAGGTTCTATCACTATTTGTTTAAAAGATATATCAGAAATGCTTTCACTTATTCGTCTTTTAAAAGTACTGTTTGAAAACCAATCTATATTAAAATCACCCATTATGATCACATCATCCGCATAATTACAACAAAGATCTTCAATTCGATCTCTAAAAAAATCACAAAAAATTTGCCCTGGTGAATTTATTCTGTGTGGCGATCTATAAACAGCAACTAAATTTATACTAATATTGTTTTTACACACTTTTATTACTAACCACCAAATCATTTTACCCATGTCTATTTTTGCGATTTCTTCAACACGCCATTCTGGTTTAATAAAAAAAAAGTACTCCTCCAGTATGAGAGGATATACTGTCACATCTTAACACTTTATAGTTTTTTAGTTTTACTTCAGAGTCCTCAATGTTCGATGTTAAATGAGTTTCAGTAGCACAAATAAAATCGAAATCATTTTTTGAAACTATGACTTCTAATTGCGCTAAATTTTTTCTAAAACCCCCAATATTTAAGCAAATGCACTTTATCGTTGATGTTAATTGCTAATATATTATTTTTTCATTTTCAAGTTTTAGTTTACGTTGAAGTGTACGACAGCAATTATCTCTGCAATCGTGATTTATATAAATATCATCTAAGTTAAGTCTTTCTTTAGCTTTCTTACAATTAACACATTTAATACTTGCGTTGGTACAATCTTTGTATGTATGCCCTTCTTCTCCACATTTTGCACATACCTGGCAACTCTGCTTACAATGAGTAGAAGTATGGTTGAATCCCCGACATTTAAAACATCTTAATACATTTAAACTTTCATATACCGGACATCTATCCCATTCAATGTTTAATTTCTTTAAATTCATGACACTCTCCAAACCTTTTCCATCTATTTCAACCAATGCATTATAAACACTTTGATTTTTGTATGATTTATACACCCAAATACACTTAATTTCATCGCACTGAATATTGTTTTGTTTTTTTATTGCCTGGATAATTATATCCCCTTTTAAAGCTTCACTCAAACCAGTAATTAAAATTTTAGGGCAACGCATCTTCGGCAAATGCACATCGTATTTTTCACTCATTTTCTCTTTGATTTCATTAGCCAATTTTGATCTGGCTTCATATTGTTCTCACATCTAATAGCAACCGCGCCGTCTTGCATTTTTTTTTCTTTAAATTCATTTTTATTAATTCATTCTTAACCTATCTTAAAGCTAGACAAAAATTCATAAAACTAGCCTAATTATCCATAACTTACAACTAACTTAATGGTCCCATACGGACACTCTAAGTTAAACTATAACACTAACTACTAATGCCTTTCGGCCCTAAGATCTATTTTAACTTCAATTCAATTTTATTTATTATTGTATTAATTAGAAAATTTACTAAAAACTAATATCAATATCCTTTTTATTTTTGCTTAAAAATTGCTTAAATAAAGTCCCTAATATAAAACTTAAAACTAACTTAAGCTTCTTATTCTACCTATAAACTACTTAAAACTAGAACAACCACAGCAGCAAATCTAACGTTTTTTGTTTTTTATATTTTACTGTCTTTTTTTGTATGTTTTTCTTCTTTTTTTTTATATTCCATATATTTTTTTTTCAATTTTTTTTTGTTTTTTTTTTAATTTTTTAATTTTTTTTGTATTTTTTTTTGCCACCATGCCTATTCTACTTAAAACTAAACCCTTAAACTATAAAACAAGTATGTAAGCCGGCCAAGGCTTAAAACCCCATCCCGACTACCCAATATCAAGTGCCGATTGAAGCCACCAAAACTGGTTCTCCTGCTTCACCCTATCAGTTCGGTCCCACTCGGACACAGCCCTACTGAACCGAAGGAGCTCTGCTCCACCTTGTGCCATGACGTCCCGATTGTACAGGAGGCGAATATCCACGGTTCTTCGTCTGACGTGGTAGATTAACGGAACTGCCAATCTATCCTGTATCAGACCGCATTTGTCTAAAAAGAGGAATGCCTCTGGTGGAATAAAGCCGCTCAAGCGTGCACTTTCAAAATACTCGTCGTTCGGATAGAACGCCCCGAAAATTAAATTGTTGGTCGAAGACATAGCTCTTGCAATGTGACCTCGTACGAGTTTTATCACGAAATTGTCAATTCTATTGATTCGAGCCCAGTTGTATAGGACCTCGTTGGAAAAATAATGCACATAAGAAGACTCGGCTGTTCGATATAAGCCGGTACAGCGTCGTAAACACTGCCGCTCGAACACCCGAAACTTCTCCATCTGGGAAGGAGCAACGCTGAACCACACAGGACAACCATAAACGATCATTGGCCGTATGAGGGCCATGTAGCAAATTACCTTCACTCTGGGGTCAAGTCGAAATATAAATACTGATCTAACCAGATACCGAGGTACTTCACTACACTTTTGCTCGCTAATGGCTGACCGTGAAGATCAACGATGACCATCTTGCGCCAATTCTTACACGTATCCCTCGTGGCCCTAGCCAACGGAGTCCGGAACAGAATTGTCTCTGACTTCTGATTGAACAACTTGGTTGTCCTATTACACCCTTCAGTTCAGGAGTTAGGACCGCTGACGGAAAAAGACAATCAATTGTTACACATAAGGATAAAGAAGAGATGGTGACTTTCTTCCTCGTTCCCAGCTTGGACCAGGAGATCTATCTTGGAGTTGACTTTTGGAGAGTGTTCCAGTTAGCTCCGGGAATTATAAGTAGTATCTCGGTTGACAAACAATCGGATTCTCCAAATGCTCACCAGTTAACCTCGGATCAACAGGCCAGGCTGGATGCTGTCAAAGATAAATTTTTAAGTTTCGAGCGCGATGGTCTTGGAAAGACTACCATGATGGAGCATGTCATCGATACAGGAGATGCTCTCCTTGTGAAACAGCGTCACTACCCTGTCTCTCCAGCGATACAAACACTGTTGTACGATGAGTTGGATCGGATGCTGGAACTCGGTGTGATTGAGAAGAGTGAAAGTCCGTGGTGTTCGCCAGTGGTTCTCTTACGGAAACCCGACAAAAACCGACTCTGTTTGGATTCCCGTAAGGTGAACGCACTGACGAAGAAAAATGACAACCCACTTCCTCACATTGAAGAACTCACCAGCCGATTTCCCGAAGCGATTTATATGAGTATCATCGAGAAACAGAGTAGAGAGAAGACTGCCTTTGCGGTACCGGGAAGACCCTTGTACCAGTTCACAGTGATGCCGTTTGGGTTGTGCAATGCAGCTTAACGGTTGAGCCAGTTGATGGACAAGGTGATTCCTGCACGACTTAGGGAGCGCGTTTTTGTGTACCTCGATGACTTGCTTATCATGGCACCGGATTTTGATACCCATATCAGCCTGCTAAGCGAAGTAGCCGAATGCTTACGTAAAGCCAATCTCACCATCAACATGAAGAAATCAAGGTTTTGCTTCAAAGAGTTAAAATACTTGGGCTTCATAGTTGGTGGCGGGAAATTTAAAACGGATCCGGCGAAAGTAGAGGTGATCGTAGATTTCCCGGTCCCGAAAACCCCTAGGCAGATCCGTAGGCTGCCGTGTAGTTGAACGAATAGGAAATCAAATGTATGAGTTAGAAAATTTAACCGGAAAAAGACTTGGAATATATCACGCAAAAGATTTAAAACAATAAGTATAATGCCTAAAAAACACGTTTGTTTGTTTGTTTTAAATACAAGCCGTTTTTCATAGTTATCATTGTTGCTATTCGTATCGTTTCTGTTTGTTATTTGTTAATTTATTAAATTATTCGTGAGTATAACTTATTATATTTATTAAGCAACAGTTCGAAAAAGAAAAAACCGAAACACTCTATAACAAAAACCAGAACTACCTGGAAATGTGTATAAACACGGATATTTTAAGTATGTACTCGTATATATATTTATTAAATTCATTGCATGCTTTATGTTCTAAATGTCACTTCATGTTAAATGTTCTTATTTATTTATTTATTAATATCATAACTTATTTTTCTTTATCTGTGGTAAAATGGTTTAACCATCCCATCTGTGATACTTTTACTTACTTTATTAATCCTACTAAAACTGATATCTTTAAATTTATTATCTGAGATATTTATATTTTCTTATAATTTAGCTTAAGTTACTTAAATGTCTTATGTGTTACAGGTCATCCCAATTTTTGACCTACGAACACACCTCGGGGATAATAATACCCCTATTTCGTTAGAGGAGTACTAACAATAGCATGGCATCCCACTATTTGGGTTTGATGATGTGAGTGGAGCAATACACTAGGTGAAGGTGGGTATGCATTCGGATGATATTCCAGTTAGAGATACATCGTCTGAATATACTTTTGCCGGTGTGGGTTGTTATTTTAGCATACCCTCATTAAGCCGACTATCACACAGAGGCGTGTAAAGGTGTAAAGACAGTGATTATTCGAATTCAAATTCAAATATTATAAACAAAATATAAGCAACAGTTGAACCAGCAAACGACGATTTCTGGTATTTTTTTTTTAATTTAAAAGGTGTTGAATAATAAAAAATGATTTTTGAATTAATTCTTTATAGTAAAGTGTCAATTGTCGATTGTCTATAGTGGAAAGATAGTTTAATTTGTGGTTCAGCCAATAACTCTGGGAGAAAAATTAGGAAGGGAAGTGAAGAACAAAAGAAAAGTGGTGAGTCCAGTGAATTTTCATAGTATAGGAAGTTAATTATAGTTATTTTTTTTATATACCAGTTTTATTTTCGGCGGCCCGAACTCATTTGCGGAAAGCTGGGCCGCCGCCGCCAAAATAAAAAAAGGAAACTTTTTATTGATAAGAAGAAAATTCAAAGAAGAAAACAAAGGTTGAATTCAAAGAAGAAAATTAAACAAATACGAAAGAGGATAGCTTAAAAATCCCTATGTCCATAAAAAGAAAGGAATTCATAAATTTAAAAAAAGTGAAAATTCCATCGATATAGCGATCAATAATAGATACGCGCAATCAGTTAGATTCAGCTATATACTATATACCTACCTATACTTACTCCGTGGATTTTTATGTGTTGTGATTGTCCTATAATTAAGTTGTTTTGCTATGTTTAAAGATTTGTACGTGTACAAAAATATTTATACTTGTACAATTAGTAGCGGCGTGGAAGTTACTTTTTTTTAGTTCTCAATTTATTTAATTTTTCTGGTTTCTTGTTATTTATTTTACAAATATATTCTTGTGAGGTACCGAAAATCGGTGAGCGGTTGGATCGCGTTCCGTCGCTGGGTTGTTTTTTTTTTAGTCTTAGCCGACACCTCCACAGAGCTCTATAGTGGTAGGGAGCTAGGGCATCGTCGTTACTTCTTTCCTAGAAAAAAAGAGGATCGAAAGATACTACAAAGGGTATCAAAATTTAATATTGAAACACGGCTTTTCAGTACCAATTTCTTTTTTTCTCATTTGTTTAAAAGTTTAATGATTGTGAGCAATAATTGTAATTAAACATAATTATGCGAATAAACTTCCAAAACGCCTACTAAAGGGATGAAAATAGTTTTTTTGTTGTTGCTGTTTCGCCAAAGCGAAGCAATGTTGTGCTGAGTTCTTTTTTCTCAGGGGTGTCGAGGGTAGCGGAGTGGACATGGACCTAAGATGCCCTAAACCCGATCATCGACCACTACTTTGGGGGTATCCAAAACTGGCCGCGGATACCTAAAGGCAGGGTATGTAATAGCCTCACTGAACAACATCCGCAGTGCCCTGATGTGCCAATAGTCTGTCCGTTTATGTTTCCTCCCTTTTCCTCATTCCTTGGCCTGATTTATGTTTTTGTCTGCAGGCGAGGTTGGGTTTTGGGGGCAAGATTTCCCCCCCGTCTGACGAGCTGCCGCCGTGCATCGCAAGCAGGTCGCGTCCCCCGGATCTTAACAATCCCACCTAACCTATTCCAAATCTTCCTATCTCTTTTTCCTAACTCATCCTTATCCTACCCTTCCACTTCACCCACCTCCACACCTTCTCTTGCCTCGCAACAAAATGGCGCCCAACGTCATTAAAGGGTGTTCCAACCTAGTTGGAACATTTTTTTGGCGAATTAGTTTATGTTGTACAAGTTTCAGTTTTTTTATGTTGTATTGTCTTAACCAAACTTACTGTGGATTTTTAGACCTCGTATGTCTGCGTCAGGAAGGCCACAGGCGTACCTAGTCGTATCGTGACTAGCGTTTGAAAATTCACAGTGACTGCGGTTAATGAATGTAATGTTTTTTTTTTGAAATTACTGAAGTTTTTGCATAGGACGTATGTCTGCACCAGGAAGGCCACAGGCGAACCTAGGTGTATCGCGACGTTCCTTTGCGAAAGCTTGAGTGAGGTCAGTCAGTACATTTTTCGTTTTGTCTTTTACCTATTCCCATCCTATCTTTTTTTCTTTTCTTTCTTTCTAATTTTTCAATTTTCTATTCCTAGTCTTGTTTTCTACTTGGACGATTAAGTGTGCGAGACGTGAAGTCCGACATCATCGTTCCAATCTGTTTTTGTAAGTTTTACCCTGCCGTTTCATGTCTTCAAGCAAAGTCCCTTGAGACTGTCTAGGATCGCGGGAACGGTAGGGGAAAACTTTGTAATGTAAATCGTTTGTGTTTCTAGTAGTTTTCCTATCCCATTATAGTCACATCAGAGGAAGTTTAATCTGTCCGTCTGATGTCTTTTTTTTGCAGCGATATCGTTAGTAGGGTCGTACCATGTCGCTCATAAGCTACCTAAAGCACCCCGTATGTTTATGGAAACCGAGAAATTAACTTTTCATTTGTGAGTAACGAAATCGCTTACATATATTCTTTTGTTTTAATTACTAGCTTTATTACTTATTTTTCTTTGATATATTTTTTTTTGGTACATTGGTGAGTTATTTTTCAAAGTTATTCTGATATTTTTTTGATTTGATTTTTCGTAAATATTTTTTGTGTGTTATTTATTACAAAATTATTGAAATTTTACATTTTTCTTAATTTTTTTTCTTTTGTTTTCTTAGTTTGTTAAGTTTATTTTTGATAATTTTTCTTACTTTATAGAGTTAATTTGTTTAGAAGACTAATTTAATTTTGGTAAAATAATAAAATTTAAAGATACCATTACAAAGTTTTTCTAAAATAGTTTTTTTTTAGAATTACATTTGTTAAAAGGTTATCTATTGTTTTTCGTTATTTATTTTTCTATTAGTATTATTAGTTTTTCTAATCGTTTCTTAGTATTTTTCGTGAGAAATTTAATTAACAAGTTTTTATTGAGTTTCTTATTTATTTACAGTTATATAGTTATAGTTTTTTTTGTAAGTTTAAGTACAGGTTTTGAAAAATTAGTTATTCATTAACAATATTTTTCTTAAAATTTAGTTTACATTATTTATTTACTAGTTTTCGTTATGTATTAAAAATTTCTTTAGTTATTTATTATTTTTGTGTGGTTATTTATTAAACTTTTTGTTATTTACACTGCATCAAAAAATTGCACGTACATCAATCGAATTGAAATAAATGTATTATATTTAATGTACTTATAACCTAATCCACGTACCGTTTGACTTTTTTTGAACAAAAAATGATACATAGATGTAAGTACAGTATTAACAGGTAATACAAATTTCGACCTTTCTTCTTATAACTTTTTTTTCATAGACATATGTTTCTATGAGTATAAAAAAATTGCACGTACACCAAACAAATGTACGTACACGGTTGTTTTTTTGTACAAAAATGAAATAACGGTTCTTTTCCAAGCCAAAAACTCGTACGATCATGAGATTAAATCTCTTACTCAGTCTGTTATGTTAAATTGATCTGACTAAAAGTGTTTTTTTTTTGCGATTACAAAAATTTTTTTAATTATGGAATCATCACATAAAAAAGTTCCTATTGAAATAAAAAAACAAATTGTGGATCTCAAAAAGGATGGAAAAAGTTATTCTGAAATATCATCCATTGTTAAGAGATCAAAATCAACTATTCAATGCGTGATAAAAAATTATGAAAAAAACAAAAGCTTCGAAATGGCCCCTCACTATCACTATCACTATCACTATCACTATCACTATCACTATCACTATCACTATCACTATCACTATCACTATCACTATCACTATCACTATCACTATCACTATCACTATCACTATGAATCACTTATGAATCCCTTTTTTTGTTATGGACATAGGGATTTTTACACTATCCTCTTTTGTATTTGTTTAACTTTGTGCTTTGAATTCCACTTTTTTTTTTTCATTAAGAGATTTCCTTTTTTTTTGGCGGCGGCGGCCCAGCTTTCCGCAAATGAGTTCGGGCCGCCGAAAATAAAACTGGTATATAAAAATAATAACTTTAATTAACTTCCTAAACTATGAAAATTCACTGGACTCACCACCTTTCTTTTGTTCTTCGCTTCTCTTCTTTTTTCAGAGTTATTGGCTGAATCACAAATTAAATTATATTTCCACTTTAGGCAATCGGCAATTAACACTTTCTTTGCTCTAAGGAATCAAATCAAAAAAAAAAACATTTTTTTTTTTTATTATTGAACGCCGTTTAACTTTAAGAAAAAAATACCAGAAATCGTCGTTTTTATTTTTACAATATTTGAATTTGAATTCGAATTCACTTTCTTTACACGCCTCTGTGTGCTAGTCGGCTAAATGAAGGTATGCTAAAATAACAACCCACACCGGCAAAGGTATATTCAGACGATGTATCACTAACAGCAATATCATCCGATCGCATACCCACCTTCACATATTGTATTCCTCCACTCACATCATCAAACCCAAAATAGTGGGAGGCCATGCTGGTGTTAGTACTCCTCTAACAAAATAGGGGTATTATTATCCCCGAGGTGTGTTCGTAGGTCAAAAATTGGGGAGACCTGTAACACAGATTCACCTGAGACCAGAACACTACAAACATCACATTACATAATAACGAAATAATAACATTAATAATAATAAAACATTTAATCCATAACAAACAATAACATGCAAAAAATGGTTGTTTACGAAGTCTAAATACGAACCTAAAACAAAACTAGTATCGTAAGAATTCAGGTCACACGCAACTTAACTAATCTAACACGCAACCCAACTCGCCCTTGGAACACACCTATTATTTTGCATCCGTGTAGAGATTGGAGAACTGTCAGTCACCGATACCATTATTACTTATGAGCAAGCAGAACACGGCTGCGCAGTGTGCTTTCCTCTGGTAAGTTCATGTTTACTTTTCCCTTTTTTTCTTTTTATTTTATATTTTGTTTATTTTCATTTCTTTTTTTTTTCAGAAATTACAACCCTAAGGACCTGAGGATGTTCAGGCGCCCGCAACAAACATGGTCAAGGCTCGTACCAGAACAAGGCCTAGTCACTTCGTTTACGAAAGATGTAAGTCCATTTTCGGCTATGAGAACTTTATAAAGATCAGAAACAGAACTACTTACTAGATCATCTATGTATAAATCACCTATAATAATAAGATTCTTCGATCGTTTAAGACTAAAAAAATTTCACATTTCATTTATAAAATAGAGGGCAGATGAAGCGTGTAATCTATAAATGCAAACAAAAGTAAATAATTCGTCATATATGTTACAACACACTTCGATAATATCTGCACTTTTTAGATTAAAAACTTTTATTTCATATTCATACACTGCGCGTACAAAAACTCCTACGCCACCACCAGAATAAGTATCATTTGCACTTGCGTGAAAATTATAACCAGATATGTTATAATTTTCTGTTTCATCAGAATAAATCCAAATCTCTGATACAAAAATTAATTCAGGTAAATAGAAAAAAGCTTCAAGATTTCCGACCAATAAATCGAAATTTCGACGCAAGCTGCGAATATTTTGATTAATAATAAAAAATTATTTGTTTCCCGAATTACATTTTAAAATATTATCATAAATACATCTAATGGTTCTAGTAGTGAGGTAGTGAGGTTATCATGCATAAGATCAAGATAGCCAGTCATAATACTGCTTGTTAAGGACTTTTAAATAATGTGAAATTTAATGTGGATATAATCTAAACAAATTGTTTTTATTCATATACTCATCCTTGCCAACAAAAGGAGACATTTTACATTTTTAACGGATCGATTTCAAGTCGATATGTACATATGCTTTACACCAGGCATTCGGATACTCTGAACAAAAGAAAAAATAAGAAATTAGTAACTATAAAATCATAATAGTTACTTCTAAGCCCAAAGTTAAGCTATTATGTATTTCTTCTTAGCTACATGTTCTCAAAATGAGAAATAAAAATAAATATATTATAAGAACTTGGTGTTATAATCTTAAGACTACAAATTCATAACAGGAAATAATAAACATTTGTAAACGGAATATTGAAAAAAGATATTGTAGATTTGGAACATCATCACATTTTTTGAAAAAAAAAATAATTTATAAATTTAGAGAGCCACTAAAGCGTTATATGTACACTGCATCAAAAAATTGCACGTACATCAATCGAATTGAAATAAATTTATTATATTTAATGTACTTATAACCTAATCCACGTACCGTTTAACTTTTTTTGAACAAAAAATGATACATAGATGTAAGTACAGTATTAACAGGTAATACAAATTTCGACCTTTCTTCTTATAACTTTTTTTTCATAGACATACAGCTACGAGCAACTAATTAGAAACGATAGTAATCCTCTACAAATTTTATATTTTTCGTAATTTTGTATTTACTTTAACAATTTGTATATATTTATTTTTGTATGTTGACTATTATTCTTTACAAATATTTAAGGTCGAAATCAAAAAACAAAAAAAAATCGAAGTTATAATTTTATTTTTAAATTAAAGACACAATTTCAGGAGAGCAACAAATTAGAAACGACAATGAAAGTAAACAAATAATAATAATAAAAAAAAAAAACAAAACTTAAAATTCTTAAAAAAATGGAGTTTGGTTAGTACTTTGTTGGAAAACCTTTTTGCATCAAAACTGCCTTGCAGCGATTTGGCATGGACGATATTAACGCCCTACACCTTTCAACTGGTATAGAGAACCACGATTTTTTTACTTCTTCAAATAACGCATCCATATATGAAATTTTAAGTGCACTTATTGAGTTCTTGACATCCCCCCATAGGTGTTCTATGGGATTGAGGTCAGCACTGGAGGATGCCCAGTCTAGAACATTGATGGAATTATCTTCAAAGAACTTCTTGGTATACTTGGCACTGTGTTTTGGATCATTATCCTGCTGAAACTTCCAAATCACAGGTAAATTTTCCTCTGCCCATGGTAACATCACATCCCGCAATATGTCCACGTATTTTTCTTTTGTGAGGATGCCATCAATTCGATGGATTGGCCCAACGCCATTCCATGAGAAGCATCCCCATACTTTGATAGATCCTCCACCATGTTTCACAACCGCGGATGTGTACTTTGGATCGAATTCTCTTCGTTTTGGCCGCCGCACAAATCTTCTGCCATCGGGACCGATTCTATTTATTTTGGTTTCGTCGGACCAGAGGATGAATTTCCATTGTTCTTTTGGATACCATAAGTGATATCGAGCAAACTCAAGCCGCTTTTGCCTTTGCCTTTTGGTAACCATTGGTTTCTTGCGTGCAACTCGACCATGCAAGCCAGCTTCGACCAATCGCCTTCTTATGGTCCAGACTGAAACTGGTGAATCTATTTCATCACAAACTTCGCGCTGGATAACTCTTGCACTTTTTTTGGGGTCAGCTTTTGAAAGTCTGATGATTTTTTTATCATCACGAACTGAAGTTTTTCGTGGTCTTGTCTTTCGTGGCACATTTTCGCAGGTGTTATGCATTTCAAAATGTTTCAAGGCATTAAAAACTTTCTTTTTGGAACAGTTCAATCTATCAGAAATTTGTTTGTATGACAAATTTAACTTTCTTAGCTCCAAAATAGCTTTCCGAGTCGCTGTTTTTCCCATTTCTAACGGTGAATTTAAAGTTCTATTTTCGATTACATATTATTTATTAATTGATACCTACCAAAATTTGATGTTTATATATTAAAACAAATACCAATTTCTAAGAATAAAGCTTTGCTGCAAGATGTTTCTAATTAGCTACTCTCTGCAATTTAGGAAAAAAATTACAATTTTGTTGTTTTCTTTCGTATAAGTACCAATATCGCACAACCTATCACTCTAGAAGTCAACAGCTAAGTATACAAGAAACTAACATTGAAATAATTTAAAGAAAAAAAAACAGTTAGATTTTACAGGTGCATTTTCATTCATTGGGATTTCGTTTCTAATTAGTTGCTCGTAGCTGTATGTTTCTATGAGTATAAAAAAATTGCACGTACACCAAACAAATGTACGTACACGGTTGTTTTTTTCTACAAAAATGAAATAACGGATCTTTTCCAAGCCAAAAACTCGTACGATCATGAGATTAAATCTCTTACTCAGTCTATGTTAAATTGATCTGGCTAAAAGTGTTTTTTTTTTGCGATTAAATTTTTTTTTTTAATTATGGAATCATCACATAAAAAAGTTCCTATTGAAATAAAAAAACAAATTGTGGATCTCAAAAAGGATGGAAAAAGTTATTCTGAAATATCATCCATTGTTAAGAGATCAAAATCAACTATTCAATGCGTGATAAAAAATTATGAAAAAAAACAAAAGCTTCGAAATGGCCCCAGGAAGAGGTCGGAAAAAAAAATTTTAAATGACAAAATGGAACGCAAAATCGTAAGAATGGTGAAGGTTGACCCAAAAATACGTGCTCCTTAGATAGCTGCAGAAATCACAGTAAGTCATGGAATATCACTAAACCCACAAACAGTCCGGAACGTATTACATTCAAATGGTTATCAAGGACGTGCAATAAGAAAAAAGCCTTATATTTCGAAGACAAACGTGCAAAAGCGTTTGGACTATGCAAATGCGTATGTTTCGAAGCCAGATGATTTCTGGAAGAACGTGATATTCCTTGACGAGAGTAAGTTCAAAATTTTTGGGTCGGATGGAAGAAGGTTTGTGTGGCGGCAACCAAACACGGCCTTGGAGACAAGAAATATGCAGCCAACAGTGAAGCATGGAGGCGGAAATGTCATGGTCTGGGGAGTGATGGGGGCTAGCAGGGTGCGAAATTTAGTATTTGTTGAGTCGACGATGGATAAAATGGTTTATCTGCAAATACTAAAAGACAACTTAAAAGCCAGCGCCAATTAAATGGGCTTAAGCGAGGACTTTGCATTAGTGCAAGACAACGACCCTTAGCATTCCTCAAGGCTTGTGAAAGAATGGCTGTTGTATAATGTGAAATCGCAGTTGCCTCATCCTCCTTAATCCCCAGATCTAAATCCCATCGAACATCTTTGGGATTATTTGGAAAAGAAAATCCGAGAATCGGAAATAAGAAACAAAAATCAACTGAAAGCCGTTTTAATTGAAGAATGGAACAAAATTCCACCGGAAGTGACTTCAAAACTAGTCCTGTCCATGCAAACCCCTTTAAAGAATGTTATTAAGGCAAAAGGTTACCATACTAGGTACTAAACGAAGCAATTAACTATTAAACTTTAAAGTGTATGTGCAATTTTGTATGTTAATTTTAGTTTCATCCCTTTTTGTTATTGTTTTTTTATTCCTATGAAGTCTATGTAACAGAATTTTATTTTGTTTTTACTTCTATCATTATAAAGAAAATAATTAATGAAAAAATAAATATATAATAAGTATTTTTGATAAAGTATGTGCATTTTCAATCTAAACAGTCAAATGTACGTGCAATTTTTTGATGCAGTGTATATGTATATCTTTTTGTTCCAATTTTAAGTTTTGTTTAGTTCAAGTTTACAGATTACAGTTTTTCTATCTTATTTATTTATTTTTTGTGTACAGTTTTTGATAAATTTACATTTTGTTTTTTTTTTGATTACTTTATATTTTTTTAATTAATGGAAATGTGTATAAACTCGGATATTTTAAGTATATACTCGTATATATATTTATTATATTCATTGCATGCTTTATGTTCTAAATGTTACTTAATGTTAAATGTTCTTATTTATTTATTTATTAATATCATAACTTATTTTATTAAACATCTATGATAAAATGGTTTAACCATCCCATCTGTGATATTTTTACTTACTTTATTAATTTTACTAAGCCTAATAGCGTTTAAATTTTTCTTTATCTGTGATAAAATGGTTTAACCATCCCATCTGTGATACTTTTACTAACTTTATTAATCCTACTAAGACTGATAGCTTTAAATTTATTATCTGTGATATTTATATTTTCTTATAATTTAGCTTAAGTTACTTAACTTGTGATACTTAATTTACTAATTTTACCAACTTAAATACTATCCACAATGATTGAAAACTACGATCTGTGATATTTACAAAAGTTACTGATTTTAATAATTGATCTACTATTTATTTATTTATTAACTTATTTATTAATTTATTAACTTCCTATAGGAAGTTATTGTAATGGGTCCGATTTGTTAAATTGAAAATTTTGACATTTCTCGACGTTTCAAGGTCCCTAGAGTCGAAATAAAAGATTTTTAGAAAGATGTCTTTGCGTGCGTGTGTACGTACGTTTGTACGTCCGTACGTCCGTACGCCCGTACGTCCGTACGTTCGCGACGTTTTTTTCGTCGTCCATAGCTCAAGAACCAGAAGAGATATCGACTTCAAATAAATTTTGTTATACAGATAATAAGGCAGAAAGATGCAGAAAGGGCTCTCAAGAAAATTGCGTGGGTGGTTTTTTTACCATAGCAGTTTGAAAAAAAGGTGGAAATTTTGGTTAACCCTAAATATCTTACGAACCAAAAACGCTAGAGACTTGAATTAAATTTTATATAATATATTGTAACGTGACACAAAACAGTTATATTTTTTGAAAAAAATCAATATAACGGTTTTTTTATAAATCAATAAAAGTGAAAAAAAAAATTGTCACCTCCAAAATTGTACGACTAAAATATGATTTCATCTTTAAAACAATTTTGTGCAACGAAAAATAATGTTTTTGATATCTGATAAAATTTTGAGAAAAATCTAATCGACAGTTTTCAACAGTTTGTTTTCAACATAAGGCAAATTTTGAGAAAAATCGAATTGACAGTTTTTTTACAAAAAATAAAAACCTGAAAAAAATGTATAAAAGTTGGTAAAAATTGATTTTCGACTCAAATATCTCTTCAAAAATTTTAAATATTGGCTTCAAACTAATTTTATCTTATAAGAAATATTGTTTTCGACAGTTGGTACAATTTTTAAAAAATTCGAATTGACAGTTTTTTTACAAAAAATAAAACTCTAAAAAAAAATACTAAAACTTGGTAAAAATTTACTTTCGGCTCAAATAGCTTTTCAAAAATTAAAAATATTGGCTTCAAACATATTTTATTTCGGAGAAAATATTGTTTTCAATATTCAGTAATTTGTATATAAAAATCCAACAGTCCGTTTTTTCATAAAAAATAAAATCTACAAAAAATAGTGCGGAAATTTGGTAAAAATACATAAAGACAAACTTTTAAGCAAGACAAATCGATAGACGGGATGGGAAGTTATCAGTGTGGGTCGCATCCCAGCCTCTTTTTAATTTTTTTTGTTTAACTATAATTTAATCAATCAAAATAAGGTTATATATAAAAAAAAGATCACTCACCAACAATCACTTGAATGGTGTATGGGTGCTGTAACGTAGAAGTTCGTAGTGGTGGCAGATAGAGATGAAGCGAAAGTACAAATCGTTAACTGGTTGATTTTACAATTTCTGAAAGAAAAAATGCAAACAAATTAGTGGATATTAGGTACAAAGTAAATACAGTTTTAAAATTGGTACCTCCCAGCATCCCAAACTTTGGTCACCATGTCTCTCCAGCAGGTAGGGTCCCAACAGTCAAAAAAAAATACCTGGAAATGCATGTTGATGGTTAGATGTATAGATATTTATGTATGTATACGTAATTTCACTTGTCTAATGGATAATTACCATTTATATTGAAAACAAATCGCACCTAAAATCACTAAGGTTGATATAGGTCGGAAATCAAGATGTAGTTTTCTTTTGGTCCAGGTCTAGAGGTACAGCTGAGAAAAAAAAAATTGTTAGGTGAGGCATAATCATTTTGAAAAGGTCTACCTTAAATTAAACGTTGCACCAAAGGGATTGCCCGGCTTTTAACGTGGGTTTTTCCCCACAGTCAGTTAATCGGCCAAGATATCTAAAATGAAAAGGGATAAATAAGTTGTACCTATAAAGTAAAATAAATAGAAATTAATAAACTTATTTCAGCGTCCATTGAGTGTCCCGTTATCGTCTTCGCTTGGATTCTTTTCACAGGCGGCCGAAAATGTCTGTTTTTGCTACTTATTGAGAATATATCTCAATAAGCAACAAATTTTGTTGCGGACGCCTGGACATATTCAGGTATTTAAAGTTGTAATTTCTGAAAAAAAAGAAATGAAAATAAACAAAATATGAAATAAAAACAAGAATACAAAAAAAAGGGAAAAGTAAACATGAACTTACTAGAGGAAAGCACACTGCGCAGCCGTGTTTTGCTTGCTCACAATGGTGCCGGATGAGTTGGGTTGCGTGTTAGATTAGTTAAGTTGCGTGTGACCTGAATTCTTACGATACTAGTTTTGTCTTATGTTCGTATTCAGACTTCGTGAACAACCATTTTTTTGCATGTTATTGTTTGTTATGGATTATATGTTTTGGTTATTATTTCATAATTATGTGATGTGATGTTTGTAGTGTTCTGGTCTCATGTGGTTCTGTGTTACAGGTCTCCCCAATTTTTGACCTACGAACACACCTCGGGGATAATAATACCCCTATATCTTTAGAGGAGTACTAACACCAGCATGGCCTCCCACTATTTGGGTTTGATGATGTGAGTGGAGCAATACACTAGGTGAAGGTGGGTATGCGATCGGATGATATTCCAGTTAGAGATACATCGTCTGAATATACTTTTGCCGGTGTGGGTTCTTATTTAAGCATACCCTCATTTAGCCGACTATCACACAGAGGCGTGAAAAAGGTGTAAAGACAGTGATTATTCGAATTCAAATATTATAAACAAAATATAAGCAACAGTTGAACCAGTAAACGACGATTTCTGGTGTTTTTTTTTAAATTTAAAAGGTGTTTAATAATAAAAAATGATTTTTGAATTAATTCATTATAGTAAAGTGTCAATTGTAGATTGTCTATAGTGGAAAGATAGTTTAATTTGTGGTTCAGCCAATAACTCTGGGAGAAAAATTAGGAAGGGAAGTGAAGAACAAAAGAAAAGTGGTGAGTCCAGTGAATTTTCATAGTATAGGAAGTTAATTATAGTTATTTTTTTTATATACCAGTTTTATTTTCGGCGGCCCGAACTCATTTGCGGAAAGCTGGGCCGCCGCCGCCAAAATAAAAAAAGGAAACTTTTTATTGATAAGAAGAAAATTCAAAGAAGAAAACAAAGGTTGAATTCAAAGAAGAAAATTAAACAAATACGAAAGAGGATAGCTTAAAAATCCCTATGTCCATAAAAAGAAAGGAATTCATAAATTTAAAAAAGTGAAAATTCCATCCATATAGCGATCAATAATAGATACGCGCAATCAGTTAGATTCAGCTATATACTATATACCTACCTATACTTACCTCGTGGATTTTTTGTGTTGTGATTGTCCTATAATTAAGTTGTTTTGCTATGTTTAAAGATTTGTACGTGTACAAAAATATTTATACTTGTACAATTAGTAGCGGCGTGGAAGTTACTTTTTTTTAGTTCTCAATTTATTTAATTTTTCTGGTTTCTTGTTATTTATTTTACAAATACATTCTTGTGAGGTACCGAAAATCGCGTGAGCGATTGGATCGCGTCCCGTCACTGGGTTGTTTTTTTTTAGTCTTAGCCGACACCTCCACACAGCTCTATAGGGGTAGAGAGCTAGGGCATCGTCGTTACTTCTTTCCTAGAAAAAAATAGGATCGAAAGATACTACAAAGGGTATCAAAATTTAATATTGAAACACGGCTTTTCAGTACCAATTTCTTTTTTTCTCATTTCTCATTTCACTTTGGGGGTATCCAAAACCGTGGATACCTAAAGGTAGGGTGGGTAATGGCCTCACTGCACAACATCCACAGTGCCCTGATGTGCCAATAGTCTGTCCGTTTATGTTTCCTCCCTTTTCCTCATTCCTTGGCTTGATTTATGTTTTTGTCTGCAGGCGAGGTTGAGTTTCGGGGGCAAGATCCCCCCTCTCCGTCCGACGAACTGCCGCCGTGCATCGCAAGCAGGCCGCGTCCCCCGGATCTCACCTAACCTATTCCAAATCTTCCTATCTCTTTTTCCTACCTCATCCTTATCCTACCCTTCCACTTCACCCACCTCCACACCTCCTCTTGCCCCGCAACAGTTTAGTTAGATTAAGAGATTAGCTTTAGAAAGTAAATACATAGGGTATAATATTCTATGTTTGGCAATTGAATAATTTTAAGTTTTAAGTTAAGTTATAAAGCAAAATAAAAATTAACGAATTGATCAAACTGAATATTAATTATATAACAATAGTTAATGATGATTATTTATGTGAACATTAATATTTATAATAGATCAAAAAATAATACATATCATTTCTGAACAGAATCTATTTGCTAAAAAATTTAGCAAATCTTATACTGAACGTCTATATGATCATATGGGAAATATATTATCTAGAGTACGGGTTAAATGGGTTTGCTCTCTTTCGGCCTATAAGCTCAATTGCGAGGTTTTTGTCCATAAGAATAAGCATGTGTTAGTTGTCTCGTGCATTTCTTATGGGACCAAGCCATTGTGAATGTAGTTGTTATTGAATTTGTGGTCATATTGCTCAACCACGGGGGAAAAAACTATCAGGTGAACTCAGCCGTTCAGAAAAGAGACCCGTTGAATTCAAAAATTAATAATATATATATATTAATAATAATAAAAATAATGCAATATTTTAAGAAAAATTAATTTTGCAACTCCTTTAGTGAAAACTGTGATAAAAATAATATTTGACTGCTTTTGGCAAACAAATTCTATAAGTTTTATGAAAAGTTTCCCTAAAAACAGAAAAAATTATACTGAAAGTATAGGCACACCCTAGAACTGCAATGCGAACGTAGCCCAATTTGAGTTGTACCCAGTTTTGACAGATCAACAGCAAGGTGAGTATTTTGACAACGAAAATTAAACGGAAAACAAAATACAATTTCTGCGAATTAAATTTTAAATCATCAGGATGTACTTTGGGACACTAGTAAAAACAAGTGATCTATCTCCTATTAGGTAAGTATAATAGAAACCTAATGCGCTTTAAAAACTCAAACGTTTTGATAATCTTTCTTTCAGAGTCGTCAACAATGAATCATGGTACGAAAATCTGAATGTAGTGGACTGTGTTGCCAATATGGGAAGACACTTTCGAATGAAATCAAAGCTCTTAATATATTTCCTCTATGTCCATGATCCTGGTCTTCACTACTTTAGTTACTTAGATGGTTGCGCTAAGACCTCTCTCTTATCTTTCGCAATGACTAAAGAAATGGTACTTTCCAAAATGGTAAGCCTCAAACAAATATTTGATCCTGGTCCTAATAGCGTCCCATTAGTTGTTCTAAAAGAATGTATGCATTCCCTGTCAAAGCCTCTAACTGGACTCTTTGAATTCTCTTTTTCCCAAGGTATTTCCTCATATATGGAAAGATTCATTTATATTTCCCATTCATAAACCAGGCAATAAAACTGAAATTAACAATTATAGACCTATTGCGAAACTTTCATGCATCCCAAAACTTTTTTTAATGCCTAGTTTATGATTCCGTTTATTCCCATTGCAAGCCCTTATTCTTCCCATCTCAACATGGTTTTCTTTAAGGAAGATCCACTACGACTAACTTCATTGTTTTTATATCAAAAGTTTTGTCAGCCCTTAAGAATGGTAATGAAAGAACTCGTCCTAAAAAATATGTATTACCAGCTAATCAACTTATCGATAGACATGGCTTGTACATTTCATTAGTTCGTTCGAATACGCAAGCCATTTCTGGAAATGTATCTTGAAAATCGGTCATCATATTTTACGAAATTTAAATGTAAAACGTATTTTTTTTATTTTGAAAAAATAAGAAAATCGATTGCGTAATTGTGTCGTGAGATATTTGGGGTCAACATTGGTCAGGTTCAGACAACACAAGTGAATTCATTTTAAATCAACTGCATTCTTATGAACGTACAATTTTACCAAGGCAACTCCTTAGCTTTCAAGTGTCATACATTTCCAACTTGGAACTATACTTCACTAATTTCTACTGTCAGATCATCGTACAAAAACTACTAAGAATAATATTATTTAGAAAACATTTCTCAGGCAAGCCCATCGCTATTTGTACTTTGTAATGTAAAGAACTATTACTTATTTCTTTTTTAATTTGATTACACTCAACATTAAATGGAATTGTGCAGAAAATAAATTAATCTTTGCTATTTACCTCTTATAAAAATTATATTGTATCTTCTTAGAATTATTATACGCTTTTAACTATAAAATAATGAGGTCTTTAAATTTGTATTTTGTTGTGTTTTGGCCAACTTGTAAAAATATTCCTTATTTAGCAATCAGTAAAAAAATTGAAAAATGTCTAAAATTGGTAGCAAACAAAAATAATTGGTTTTGCTCTCTTTACATTGAGCCACAAAATTGTTTTCCATTGAAATAAATTTCTTATTTAATTTTCTTTTAAGGAATCAATTTTCCTTCAACGTACATACACTTTAATTTCAAAATTACAAAAAAAAACAATTAAGCGTAACATATTATGTATTATCTATATTATTATGCATTATTTCACACTTGAAACGGTTTAATTTAGTGAATTGGCTTGCCTTTTAGATTCCAGCTCTTTCGAGTGCACTGAGTTGATGTCCCAGACGTTCTTCTTTTGCTTTACGCTCAGAGCTAATCTTTTTCGAGCATGTGTAACTATTAAGGAATGTTTGGACGTCAATTTTTCCATTTAAAAACTGTTCTACATTTTTTTCACAATCAGTATCTGAATTGGAAGCAGCTACCTGAAGAACTTCCTTTAAAATTAAAATACGAAACTAAATTATTTAAAATAAAGATTTTCGAGTTAAATTACTCTTATATATTGCGGAGCAAATTCTTCAGATTTCTTTAAATACTTAAGGTTTAGTTGATCACATTTTTGACCGAGACTTTTCAAGGCTGTAACATCATCATTAAGCTTGAGTTTAAGTTCACTTAAGTGAGATTCCTTTGTTTTGTTTTCTCCTTAAAAGAATAATATATATTATATAAGTTAGCACTCCGTCAACTTGTGTTTAATAATACTCGATATGTTTTCAACTTGGTTGATCATTGAATCCAATTCTTCGTTAAGATGTTGAACAACTGACATCTCTTCTATAAAGTCGTCAAAGAATTCTGGATCACCGTCTAACTTTTTAAGTTCATCCAAGGACATGTTAGATAAGTTTGGGAGATCAAATTCCTTTTTTATGCTTCTTTGGAAATTATGTGAAGGTGAACCATCTTTGCTGCTAACTACGCACGCATTTGGACTAACTTCATTTATTGATAAAAATGGAGGAGGATGCTTTTCAAATTCTCTTATAGTGGCCTGGACAACGCGTCCTAAATCGGAGTGCTGAGAGTACTGTTGAAAAAATATAGTAGAATTTAAAACATGTTTCCTTACTTTAAAATATACTGACTTAAGCTTAATATACCGTGCAAGCTTCAACAATTATACATGCACATATAAATGTACATCATTTCAAGAGTTATTTGAAAGTTTTAATTGATCAATAGTAATAACTGAAGTTATTAGTCAGATTAGTCAATAATGAATAATTCTATCTTAGGTCTTAGTTTTTTGTTTGCGATAAATACAGCTTGTGAGAAATGGTTAGAATATCAGTAACTTTTTCTAAACTTTTTTTCCGAAGTAGGCGTTTGGATGAGTACAAAATTGTAAATATCTTCCGTTTCTTCCATTCTTCACACACAGAGATATTGCTGTTTAAATTTATTCCATATATTTAATTAAAATTACATTTTTGATTTAGTTAAGTGTATAGATAACAATCCTAAAGACAGACCTTAAACTTAACTTAAGTTATTAGTTTCCTTGATATCTTTACTTACTGTATATTATAGCAATACCTACGTTTATCAATCCAGGAGCAGTTTCAACGTCAGATCCATTCGAACTAACCCAATGATGTTGAACTGGTGGAGATATTTCTATTTTAGGTTTTTCGGTAGGAAAGTTCGGGCTCAGTTGAACTTTTAGGTGGAAAATACGACCTCCTGATTCAAATTTGATGAGATATTCTTTGTTTTCGATTATTTCCAGTACACTTGTTAACATAGCAATGAAAATGTGATTGTATCTTACAATTAAGCTGAGCCAAGAATTAAATATAGTCCTACAAGATACTCACTTGTCATTAAAAATCTTCAGCGTGTCGATTTGCCTTTTGCGAAAATCTAAATCATAGCTATTAAACGGCTTGGGAAGCATCTCATTGCATTTGACTTTTATGTGCTATGTAAATTAGTTTTCAGTCTTAACCAACCAATTAAGTCGAAAGAAATATTTTAAAATTCTTATAAGCAAAATTTCATATACAAAATACAAGAGTTCGAGGAAAATTGTTATGAATTTTTTGAACTGAGCGATATTTTAAACTTTAAGGTAAACAATAAAAAATCAAATTGGTTTCAAGCTTGCGAAATTAAATTATATCGTGAAATAACTTGCAAAATTCCTTGACACTTGTCTATTTTTGTACCTGTTATTATTGTACCTTCTGCCAAAGAGAAAAAACTAATCGAGAGAGTCAAATTCCCCCGTCATCGTCCCTTCAAAACCTTTTACACCAATTTTGTATAGTGTGTTGAATTCGTATCGGTGAATATATGTTTACTGTACTGAGTTTTTGACCATAGACACACCATGTAAAGACCGGAATCTTTCGTATGTTGTACCCTCCAACACCCATTTGTTTACATTGTTGTATTTGATATTTTGACATTACATTCATTTTTAAATGTGAAATCCAACAATTCGATGCGGTGCATTAACTTGTTTTGACAGAAGTTTTTTTTTTATTAAATTGCTGTGGTGAGAATTTTAGATTTGATTGTAAGCATTATTCACATGAGCACGACCAACGAATGAACGAATATTCGTCGATTTTGACATTTCTTTCACATGAGAGTTTTTAATTCGTTGCGAATAAAGTTTGACTTTGACCACCGAAACCAAAACAAGATTGATTTTTTAGGTTAAGTACGAGCGATTATTTTATTCGTTGAAAGTGTGGATAATAAGGAACGCGAATAAGGTTTGACAGTTCGTATCAACTTCAATTTTTTTCGTGACGAATAAATTTGTTTTCTTAAATTTATTAATATATCATATTGAAAAGTAAAAGTATGCATCATAAATCAAAAAGAAACTATATTGCTATCGTTTTGTTAAGGATTTGTGTGGAAATATGTCTTCAAACGTATATAAACTCACATTGTGTAAGTCATTCGTCGTTCGTTGGTCGCGCTCATGTGAATGCTGCTTTAGCTGTTAAATGAAATATTTTTTGTTTTGTTAATTTGTTTAAAAATGCAAGATCCAAATGAAGATACCGAATGGAATGATGTCTTCCGCGCAAAAGGTATCCTTCCGCCCATGCTCGAGAATGCCACTGAGAATCGAATTATTGGGGAGAAGCAGAAAAATATCGAAGACATGAACATGGACGAATTGGACAATCTGAAGACTCCGAAGACGAAGTAATCGCGAGGAAAATCGTCACAAACGAATGGCATAGATGCCAGTATTCCCAGACAAGGCTCTCTTTGGTTCAGTGTGGGAAATTTTCGGACAAATTTACGTCAACGAAGTGAAGTGGGTTGTGCTGCAATTGTACACAAATGGTGTGCCGCTCTGTTCGCTCATACACCACCATAGGCAACAGTTGGCCATAAAATTCCCACAAATTAAGTTTCTGCGGTCGATAGCCACCACCTGCATCCCAAATTTCCTAGAGAAGCATCTGCCAACAGTGTTTATCTATTTTGAAGGCCAAATGAGAAAGCAATTCATTGGTACCTTGGAGCATCGTGGTTAAAAATTGACCACCGATGAATTGGAATTCATGTTGGGTCAGTGTGGTGTAATTCCAACGGAAATCAAGAAAGATTCCAAGCAACAAATTCGTGGAAAAATGCTCAGCTACCTGGAATCCGATCATTTCTATTGATTTCGCAATTAGGAAGAAATATTTTTAGATTTTTAATATTTACTTTTGTGTTCGAATGGATTTTTATATATTCAAATAATAATAAAAAGAAAATGGAACCATAGGTTCCATAGACAATTAAAAGCCGGATGCAAATTTGAATAGTGTTTTATTAATTCAAAGACAGCCGATCAAAAATTAATGAAAAAATGCTTAAACATTTTTAATAGAAAAAAGGAAGGTACAAACCACTCCTATAAGTACATTATTGTTAAAAGGACATGACCAAGTGATTTCCTATGTTTGCATTTTTAAACATTTTTGATAGGAAACTACGAACATTGGAATGCAATTGGACGTGGTCTTTTAAGTTGTTTTGATTTTTACTAAAAAGTGTGAATGCAATGTTCTTACACACTTCAAGGATTCCAGGAAGGTATAAACCAATCCTGTAGGTTAACTGGCAAAATTATATTTAATGTACTACAATTTTTCAATTTTCTTGCTGTTTTTAAAATGTATAAATGTATATTTTAAATATAATAGGCCGACGGCTTTAAGCCCATGCTCGTAAACTTTTATATTAAAACATTTGTACTTTATATGTTGAAAAAATAAAGATAATAATAACAATAATAAAACTTTGAAGTCGAATTTTTCGGAAACTAAGTGTTGAAAAATGTAGTACCATTGGCATGATGGTTAGTGCGTTGGACAGTCTATCTTTGACTTCCAAAGTGTGAAGAAGTGTTTACAGATTTATCTTAAAGTTAAAATAGTGCAAGTGATAAGTAAAAAGCAAAGTTGGTAGTTTGCCACCATTAAAATTAACAATCGATAGCCCAGTGGAGGTGGCGCGGCGTCGTAAGGATTCAGCGATATTGCGACGACTGGAAACTGAAAATAAATGTCCTGAAGTCGGAGACAATTCTGTTCCGGACTCCGTTGGCTAGGGCCACGAGGGATACGTGCAAGAATTGGCGCAAGATGGTCATCGTTGATCTTCATGGGCAGCCATTAGCGAACAAAAGTGTAGTGAAGTACCTCGGTATCTGGTTAGATCAGTATTTATATTTCGACAGACATGTAAATGCTGCTCTGACCAGGGCCAGAGGAGCCTTCGCTCTGACGAAACGGCTGTTTTTTAGCAGTCGGCTTGACCCCAGAGTGAAGGTAATTTGCTACATGGCCCACATACGGCCAATGATCGTTTATGGTTGTCCTGTGTATTTCAGAGTTGGCCCTTCCCAGATGGAGAAGTTTCGGGTGTTCGAGCGGCAGTGTTTACGACGCTGTACCGGCTTATATCGAACAGCCGAATCTTCTTATGTGCATTACTATTCCAACGAGGTCCTATACAACGGGGCTCGAATCAACAGAATTGACAATTTCGTGATAAAACTCGTTCGAGGTCACATTGCAAGAGCTATGTCTTCGACCAACAATTTAATTTCCGGGGCGTTCTATTCGAACGACGAGTATTTTGAGAATGCACGCTTGAGCGGCTTCATTCCACCAGAGGCATTCCTCTTTTTAGACAAATGCGGTCTGATACAGGATAGATTGGCAGTTCCGTTAATCTACCACGTCAGACGAAGAACCGTGGATAGGAGACTCCTGTACAATCGGGACGTCATGGCACAAGGCGGAGCGGAGCTCCTTCGGTTCAGTAGAGCTGTGTCCGAACGGGACCGAATTGATAGGGTGAAGCAGGAGAACCAGTTTTGGTGGCTTCAATCGGCATTTGATATTGGATAGTCGGGATGTGGTTTTAAGCCTTGGCCGGCTTACACACTTGTTTAATAGTATTAGGGTTTAGTTTTAAGTAGAATAGGCATGGTGGCACGAAAAAAAAAAAGAATACGAAAAAAAAAACAAAAAATAAAAATAAATAAAAAATAAAAAAAAACAAAAATTAAAAAAAAAAACATTTAAAAAAATAACTAAAAATTAAAAAAAAGGCAACAAAATATGAAAAACAAAAATGTTAGATAGTTAGATTTGCTGCTGTGGTTGTTCTAGTTTTAAATAGTTTATAGGTAGAATAGTTAGTTTAAGTTAGTTTTAAGTTTTATTTAAGGACCTTATTTTAAGTAGTTTGTAAGTAAAAATAAAAAAGGATATTGATATTAGTTTTTAGTAAATTTTCTAATAAATACAAAATAAATAAAATTTAAATGAAGTAAAATAGATCTTAGGGCCGAAAGACATTAGTTTTAAGTGTTATAGTTTAACTTAGAGTGTCCGTATGGGACCATTAAGTTAGTTGTAAGTTATGGATAATTAGGCTAGTTTTATGAATTTTTGTCTAGCTTTAAGATAGGTTTAAGAATGAATTAAAAAAAAAAAAAAGTGTCGTCCGAAGGCAGATCGAAGGGTCGTTGGTTCGGGTCCCAGTCGGAGTCTACCAAAAAATTGATAGCTTTTTTTCACAACCGAGAAATTGTGGATTTTATTAGTTGGGAAGAGAAACAAATGGTGAAGAAGAATAGAGCAGGGGTATAGAAAGATACCTCTGCTGACACATCGGGTGATGCCAGAACAGTTCCAGCAGCGGTATCAAAAATGCCTGTAATATCAGGTTACACATCGGATCCGCAATCATCTGTTAAAAGGAAAAGACAGACGCCTAACCTAATAAAGCGACCCAACGCAGCTAAGCGAGCAGCCTTGAAAGGAAAGCTGCCGCTGACGTTGCCACTAAATAATTAAATAATACAGGGATGACTTCAGAGAGTGAAGTATCTGAGGGTGACGATTCGGAGACCCCAGTGCACGTCTCTGATGGAGGAGAAGGGCGGTATAAGTCACCGAAAAACAGACCTGAGAGCTTAACAAAGCCAGAGCCGTCGACAAAAAAAGCATTGGAGGTGGATGTTGACCAAATCCGCCAAGAATAAAATACACTGATGCAGGCCCTGCAATCTGCAGGCATAAGTGAATTTGAAGAAAGTCTGAAGAAACTGAAGGAGGAAATAAAAATTTTAAACAAAAAAGAAAGTGCTTCTCACTGGCCGAATAAAAGCTAGTAAAAGAGTTGCTAAAAGAGGCCACAGCTGAGTTCTTCAGCTACTCACCTAAAAGTGAAAAGTTTAAGACGGTCCATCTGAAGGGCACAAGTTTCTGCACGGAACCGGAGGAGCTCTTAGCTGAGCTCCGCCAAAAAGCCACGGACTATCTCGATTTTATCGGGGTCAAGCCTTTAACTACGGTGAAGTCCAAACGAGAGGGTTATAGGCTGCCAATGTTCCTCGTAACATTATCGCCCGAAAGCAGTTTTGATAGTGTGAAGAAAATCACATCTCTCGACTATCAAGCCGTACAATGGGAGACATTAAAAAGGTACGACGACATTCGACAATGTAAGAAGTGCCAGAGGTTTGGCCATGCCAATGCCAATTGCAATATGCAGTTGCGTTGTGTCTGGTGCGGAGAAACCCACAAAGAAGGAGAATGCAAGCTGGGGCATGAGCGGGTTGAGGATTTGACCCTGCTCAAGTGTGTCCTTTGTGGAAACCAAGGGCACCCGGCTAGCTATAGGAGTTGCCCTAAGGTAAAAGAAATGAAACAGAAACAGGCCAGTCAAAAAGCAGAAAGAAGTCGAACAGTTCAACAGGCTCCAACACAAAACTTCGTAGATCCCAAATTTTTCTACGCCCAAATGGTGTCAAGGAATGGGAACACGAGACAGGCTCCACCAACAACGGTTGCCCCAAAGTCCCCTGTGCCTAAGGCACCAGAGGTGCAGCCTGACATTGTAGCCTTGTTGCTGAGCATTCAAGGTCAACTAACCGGACTGCAAAGTCAGATAAATGAGCAAGGCAAAAGGGTAGATCATCTCTACTCTTTGATGACTGGCCTGGCACAATTTGAACCATAATGGGCGCGCTGCCGGAGACGGATTGCGAGGAATTGACAATTCCTCCAAGAGTAATTCTTGTCATGAAAAAGTGTAGGTTCCTTCCATTCCTGACAACAGTACTCGCACACAGGAATGGTTGCGAGTTGTAAGTCACTAGGCCCTGGTTCATAACGGACTGTTGCGCCACCCAATTTAATTTTAAAGTGTTGAAAATATCAAATTCTTGATCTCGAGATAATATACATTTAAATTTTGAAATCGATTATCATCGAAAATAGCAAACTCGTGATCTAGGGATCAATAACTTTCCAACGATATATCAAAATAAACAATTTGAAGTCGATTATCTCGGAAACTATTAAATCCGTGATCTCGGGATCAACGATATATCATAATATGCATTCTGGAATTTTGTATTTCAAAACTTCGATGTCGATTATCTCGGAAACTATCAACTAACTACATTAATTTCGTTATCAAGGGACCAGTACCTTTGCAACGATAAATCACAATATACATTTTGTGGATTTTTTTTTTCAAAACATTAAAGTTGATTATATGTCCTAGAGCATTAAAAATATCAAATTCTTTATCTAGGGATCAGTACCTTTTCAATGATATATCACAATATACATTTTGTGGAATTTTTTTTTTCAAAACTTTGAAGTTGACTATCGCGGAAACTAAGTCCTAGAGCATTGAAAATAGCAAATTTATTGTGTGGAGATAAGTAGCTTTCCAGCGATGTATCATAACACACATTTTGAAGTCGATTATCTCGGAAACAAAGCGTGCTACAGCATTGAAAATATCAATTTCGTTATCAAGGGATCAGTACCTTTCCAACGAAATTACAAAAACTATGAATTAAAAAATCTGAACAAATTCGGGATTTTCGCATCTACGATTTTGAATGAAACAAATATAATATTTCAGGTGTTGTTACTTGTAGTTCTGTATATAGGGATTTAAATATCAAATTCGATCATTTGTTTTTGAAAAATGAATTACTTTGTTTTGGAAAACGACGTTTTTCACACAAAGCTAAATTTCTTGGTAGTTTGAGCGACACGCAGATATCCTATAATTCCTGTTCCGTCTATTTTGGTTGGATACTGTATAATCACATACAAATGGAAAAATATGAAATGCATAAACTGTTTTAGAATTTCTGCGCTAATTTACACAGCTGTCTATATATTTCTAATTCATTATAATTAATTATTTTTATGTTATGGAATAATAGGTATTAAGAACTTCGTATTACATTTCTTAGGGCATATTTTCGTTTATTGCATGCGAATACAATTATTTGGCTTTTTTGGTACCGATGTATTCAATGCAGTTTTTTTTTTTAATGCCAAAAAGCACTTATCTATTCATCCAAAAGACCTACCTCACAACTTTCATATAATGTTTCAAAAAATAAATCAAACAAAAACAGATCTAATGAATTTATTTTCAGTCATGCATGAGGCTTATTCTAGCAACGTTGCTTTCATAAAAATTTAAAATTTAAATCTAAACATTCGTGTTTTTTTTCTAAGGAAAATACATGCATGTTCATACTTCTTAAATTGGCACAAAAAATCAGACTTTACCTTTAATCAAAAACATTTTCTCTCCATTTTGTAATTTTCGTTTTGACAGCGCATAGTAGTTATTGTTACACTCCTTAATCGTTTCAGATTTATGTTTTCATGTCATTCTTCTGTCAGCCAGTGCCACCAGTGGATTCTGTCATCTTAACAAAAAATCTTGTTTCATAAAAGTACTATAAAACGAGAAAAAAAAACTATAAACTATAAACACCAAGCTTTCAAATGTTGGTAAATTATTCTGCTTTGTATAGTGTGGCCATACCTTAGTTGTTAAATAAGGTGATACTAGTGTTGTCCATATTTAAACTTTTCGCACTTTTTGTGCATCTTTTAATTATGTTTTTTTCTTTTTTAATATAAAATACTAAATAAATCCTCAGAAGAAGCTGGAAAACAACTAGCGGAAGGTAGGATAAAACCAAGATTTATTAGTTTTATTTTATTATTAGTCGCATCCAACTGATTGATCTTCCAGTTATTGAGAAAATTGCCAACAAAAAACATATTAATTAAATTATTTTTTTCTTGCTTGAGTATTTACGTAGCCTTATTTCGATAATAATAATTGAATATGGATTAAGGTATACCCGGTATAAATTATTTTTTTCTTAAATCCAGCTTATTTAAATGCAAAAGAAACTTTGGCTAGATTAGGACTTTGTGATTGAAAGTTGCAAGAAATTGTTAATTTTTAACTTCACTATATTCAAAAGGGTTCAATTCAATAAAAATCTATAATTGTCTGAACAAGGCATTTGTTATATTATGTTAAGAAAACTCGATATATATATATTACCAAAAATTTACAAAACTGTTGTTTTTTTTTTTATTTAAATTTAATAAAAAGAGTTCCGATTAAGGTAAAAGTATACGTTCCAAATATTATCTTTTTTGAATGTTATATTAATTCTTTTTTTCTCGAATTTAAAAACGATGACAATTTCCTAAAAGTATTTTGATAATTACAAAACAGTGACTAAGTTTTAACAATTTAACTATAAGTTAAGTTTTTCAAATAAAAAAAAATGATAAAAGTTTGACATCACCTCAACATCACACATAATGCATTTGCATTTTTAAACTTTTCGATAGGAAAACAAAATTCATACAAATCTTCTCGCCCAAGAGTAAAATCAATTTGTCACATTTTACATCGTTGGATGCTTCAATATTTTGCATGGATAACAGCGGTATTGTCCAATACCGAGGGATTCGTAAGGGGTTTGTGATTCACAACACTTTGTTGCAAGTTCATTTGGGTAAAAGATATTTTATCGTTTTAGGAACAACACCATCGTAATTCTCAATCCAGAAAATAACCTTCATGCAGTACAGTTGCTGCTTCATCTTCCACTTCAGGTGGTCACAGCAATACAAGTCCAACATGATTTAAGTCAATTTGCGTAAGGATGCCGCTTGCGAAACAACCACCGACAAACACCTCATGCTGCAAGGTGGATTCTTTGAGTTCGTTTCGTCGCTCATACGTTCTTTGAAGTTGTTATGTACGTGGCTATCTTTGGAGTAATTCCAGGCAATTAAACTTGGGCTTTGCCCATCAGGTAAAGTTGCAGAGAAATCATCGCTTGATTTTTGTTAGCTTTGTTTTTATCGTTTGCAGACTGAAAACGCTTGGCTTACGCACAAATGGTACAGAGAGAATTTAAAGAACTATCCAAAGAGACGTAATGCCATATATCCATACATTCTTGAGACGTTACAAATTGGGTATGGAACTTTTAAAAATGGTACATTCCATAATCTAATAATAATTAAGTGTAATAGTTTTAAGCTTATACATTTTTGATATGAAAATACAAACATTGTAACTCACTTGGACGTGTTCTTACAAGTAAATACACTATTGTTCCAAGGACTCTACCAAATAAATTTCAATGTTTGCATTTTTAAACATTTTCGATAGGAAAATACGAACATTGGAAAACGTCTGTCAAAACAAGTAAAACACCGCACCAAATTGTTGTTGGATTTCACATTTTTATGTGTCTATGAATAGATGTATCCAAATATACTTCATTTACCAAGATCGGAATCTTTCGTACGTTTCACTCTCCCAAACCCGTTTGTTTACATTGTTGTATTTGTAGTTTTGACAATTAGTCCATGAATAGATGTGAAAACAAACAAAAAAAAACCATGCCGTGAGCTAGTGGCACTTTGAAAAGCGAAAACAAAATGGGGAGGTAAGTTATCAAAATCTGCATTAATTTAACTTATCCAAGTATATTTATAGTTTTTTTTAAATGATTTAAGCTTGCAATTCATTGCAACTATTCTTCAATTTCATTTTGATTAATAAATATTAAGTTTAAAAAAGGAGTTATAATCGAAAAATACTATAAGAAAAAACTTTGCATCAAAGGAACACCAATGTTTTAAAAAACTAATCAGAACGATTATAGCGAACCTGTGGAATAAAAGCAGAACAAATAAAATAAAAATTTTGACATGTATCACAAAATGAAAACGTGAAAAAATCGTTCTAAAGATCAAAGAATCGACATTAATGTTTATTGTTGACGTAAAGAAGTGAAGTTTGTTTTAGTTAATTCCCACAGTTTAAAGCAAAATATTATTTTCATTCATTTCGTAAAAATGTTTAGTTATCAAAGCTTAAGTTAACTTATTATTGTTTAAAGGGTATGTTTAATAAAAGTGCTGCTAATAATAACAAAGTTAATGAGTTACGTATATATTAAAAATGCTTTACACAAAGCAACTTATTTTTAAAACATGGTTACCTCAAATTTGTATTTCAAAATCTAACTACACACGAAATTCTAACTCTAACATAGTCCCTCAAAAAGAAATTTTCAGGAATATTCCTGCAACAAACAAAATTAAAATTTGGTCTTGCAATTATCGAACTGCTTAAATGATGAAAATACTAATTTAATTGAGGAATCTAAACGAAGCTAAAGTTGGCAATGAAACTTCACAAGTAGGCTTCTCGTAGCATTGTCTGTACAAAGAAATACTGAGCCATCCGCCTATTGTTTCCAGCTGAACTTCTAACGTCGCCAAAAAATGCTCTAAGCAAACTACAGCTGAAAAAATTGTCTGTTTTGTCGTTTTGCAAAGTATTACACTTGTGTCCATTTCCAATTATACTTAACCAGTTGCAGCACATATTGCGTTCGTAAATAATTTAAGTAAATAAAAACCAGCACTAATAAATCATTAAATATGTATTTGATCAATCTTATTTTATATACATTTACAGCATTTATTTGGAATGAAATTAAAAAGGTATACAAATCTTCCAATTTAAGACCATGTCAGCACGTCAGATTCTGTTGGTTAGAATTGTTTAGTTTTTGAACGAGGCCATAAAACATTGAAAATAAAGCATTTAGATGTGGCTGCAGAATATAATGAAGCATTTTGATGGTCCGGAACACTAAATGTGAGAATGGGTTTGGTTTTAGTTTCTATGAATTTAAAAAAAATAGTTCTCCTTGACAGATAGAGAGTAGCTATATATAGAGTTTTATTGTTAAAAAAGTTAGATTGTACTAAGCGAGTGGTACGGATACCTGTGCATCTAGTCATCTACTAAGGTCAGACAGAAAAAACTAATCGAGAAAATCAAATTTCCTCGTCTACGTCCCTTCGAAACCTCTTACTCTAATTTTTTATAGCGCGTTGAATTCGTATCGGTGTTTTAACCTCGGAGAGCAGAGAGAAAAAACTTCAGTTGAGAGATTGATATTTCTTTCTCTGGTTTTCACAAATTAATTCTAGCAAAAAAAATTCGTTTGTCAATGAATTACGGTAAACGTTATAACCATAGACACACCATATAAAGACCGGAAACAAATCTGTCATTCTGGTTTGCTACAAGCTGAAACGTCAACTTACACGCACCCTTAGGTGTAACATCAATTCAACACTGCTAACATCAATTCACCACCCTCTAAAGTCAATTCACCACGAAAATAAGGAATAGTGATGAGAATTTCCTTAAGGGTGGCACCTAGTGGCTACGGTGACATTAGATATTGCATTTTTTGTGAAGAGTACTATAACTCAGGCGACAAAGTTTGATGACGGATTTGTATAGAACAGTTAAAAACAAGCATATTTTACTTTGGGAGGGGAACTGTTTCACCCCATTTAGGAGGTAGGGACATTTTAAAAAAATATGTAAGTTCAATGAAAAAAAATAATGGTAATACTTACAACTAAGTTTTATAAATTTTTCATAGCCAACACTTTTGTCTATTAAGCTTAGTGTACACGATTGCCAGGTCTGACAATCATTGTCAGATCTGCAAACGTCTGACAATGAGATGACAATGAGCTGAAAATTTCAATTTGTGTGTACACGGTTTGCATATATCTACAAACATCTGCAAATCTGTTGCCAAATATTTGTCTGACAATCTCGACAAACTAATTTGGCCAAATAGCTAGCAATAGATTTGCAAACATTTGTAGATTTTCTGCCAACCGTGTACACACCAAATCAAATTTTGGATCTGCAAATTTATTTTCAGCTCATTGTCAGTGACAATTTGTCACACATCGCATCAGTCAGAAAATTTTAAAGCTACTGAAACAAAGTGAAACATAAAAAAATATGATAAATATAAAAAAACGTAGCAGTTGCGACTATTTGAATAAATGTTAACGTTTTTATACATTTTCTTTGAAATGAAAAAAAAAAACAACTTAAAATTTACCTAGTAGTTTTCTCCAAATTTGTCTGAAAATGAATAAATTTGCAAATGTTCCTCAAACGGCATCTGCAAATTTACTCATTGTCAGACGTTTGAAGAAACGTCAGAAAATGAAAAAAATTTGGTGAATTTTGTGTACACACGATTGCCACATCTGCAAATTCATTTGTCTTCAAAATGATTGATGAACAAATTTTTCTGCAAATCAATTTGGTGTGTACACGGTTGTCAGCTTGCGTGTACACGATTGCCAGAAATCTACAAATTAATTGGCAGATATTTTTCTGCAAATTAGGAGCCAAACCATTTGTCTGCAAATTAATTTGGTGTGTACACGATTGTCAGCCATTCGAGACAAATTTTTCAGTGGCAGATCTGGCAATATTTGCAGATCTGGCAATCGTGTACACTAAGCTTTAGCTTTTTTATATATCAAGTCAAAACTATGCAAATAGTTCGTTCAGATATTACATTTTTAAATAAATACTTATGTATTAATCCAAACATCTTAGATGCTAACTTAAGACTAAAATCAAAAACCATTTTTGCTGTTAACTGTCATTAAATATCGAAGCAGGACAGTTCACCTCCGCCGGTTTACCTCTGCCAGTTTACCACCGCCGGTTTACCTCTGCCAGTTTACCTCTGGACAGTTTACCACCGCCGGTTTACCTCTGGACGGTTTACCTCCAGAGCAGGTAAGGTAGTTTATTATTTATTATTATTATTATTTATTATACCTTCTAATAGAAAACTTTTAACATAGTTTCGTGTTGTTTTTAATTTTCTTTCATTCTTTATTAAATGAATTATGACACTTCCACAGTGCAATTTTTCAAAGCAAAATATGATATTTAAGTAAGTTTTTGTATTTTTTTTGTTTTGTTTGAATATTTAACAGAATTCAATCATTTTCAGGACAAAAATGTTCATAGGAAATGCAGCGTATCCTCTAAAAAAGTAAGTTCCAAGCTTTTAATTTTGCAAAATAAAACAATTCGTTTGGGATTTTAAGAGTAAGTTTTTTTAAATTGTTTCGATATTTAATATAATTTGATATTTTTTAGAACAAAAACCTGTATAATGAAGTAATTCAAGTCCATTTTAAGGAATAAACAATAAATTAAGTAATATTGCAGGTGTAACAATTATTGATTGTTTGTATAGTCAGCGGTTTCATTTAGATGATGTTTCATAGCATAATGCAGAAACCAACAATAAATTCTAAACAATTTGTATGGATTGTCCCCAATTGCTGTTGAACCATGATCGGCAACATCTGCCCCTAGAAACTACTCTTGCAGCAGCAACAAAAGCAACATCTTCTGATTCCACAGAGTGCAACAGCGCGCGGCGATTAGTTGTGAAAGTAAAAGAATAGAATTGAAATATTTATATCGTTATCAACTCACTTAATCCACATCTTCTTCAAGGTCCAGGCTTGTAGCTCCAAATGTCACGCTGATGCTAAATGACTACAACTTGCACACTTAGCTGGCTGAGACAGGGACTACTGCTGCCGCTGAGGCTTATACAAACGACGCATGGAGATGAGGTACGTAACTAGGCAGAAGGTCGATTTCGAAGCAACCTGTTCAGAGAATATAGCACATAAATGACGGGAGTTGGATATCATTGGCATGTCTTCTTTAAAAATATATTATAATTAATTTAAATAATGTCCTACTTTAGAATTCCAGGCAATTTTAGTAAACTTAAAGACTGGCAAAATAGAAGCTGAATTCCATGAATTCATAATGTCAACTTCTATGGCTGCGCAATCCGGAAACCTTTACCTACGCAATTGAGATTTTGGAATTTGGCTCCAAAAAGAATATCAAAGTAAATGACCTTAGAAGCCAAGATTTTGTATTCATGACCGACTTACGAGCTCTATTTCAGTAATTCTATAATTATAATAGAATCAATAATTGACCAGAAGACTCATGATGGCAGGCGCAGGACTACTTCAAAGTAAGTTTTACATAAACCACATACTTATGAAACACTAATTGATGTGTCCTTTTCAGCAACAAATCAAAAGGAAACTTCGAAGTCGATTTGACTCTGCCGTTCAGTTGATTCCACGACATAGTTGTTTTTCAAATTTGTATGTAATTTAGCATAGTTAGTTTTTAAAATTCAATGGCATTAATTAAAGATTATAGACGTTAAAATTTATTTGAGTTATTGAGTAATTAGAACAAATAAAAATAAAAGTAATTTTTTCACGAAAAACATTTCTTTTTTGTTTTCAAAAATTTGATAAGCCCTGGTCAATTATGAAATTAGTGGATAACAGCTTTTCAATTGAATTACAAAAAAAAACTGAATTAAGTGGTGTTTTGTTTTATTTGCCTTAAATTTCCTTTTTGTATGTGGACTTTTCTTTCACCTTTCAGCAACCTACAAAATCACTGCCGGGTGAACCTTTGACAGAGAAATTCAAATGGATAAAACTTCACAAAAATTTTGGACGATGATGTCGGACTACACGTCTCGCACACTCAATCGCCCAAGTAGAAAATGACGAAACTAGGAAAAGAAAATTGAAAAATTAGAAAGAAAGAAAAGAAAAAAAAGTTAGGATGGGAATAGGTAAAGGACAAAACAAAAAATGCACTGACTGACCTTACTCAAGCTTTCGCAAAGGAACGTCGCGATACACCTAGGTTCGCCTGTGGCCTTCCTGGTGCAGACATACGCCCTTTGCAAAAACTCCAGTAATTTCAGAAAAAACATTACATTCATTAACCGCGGTCGCTGTGAATTTTCAAACACTCGTCGCGATACGACTAGGTACGCCTGTGGCCGTCCTGACGCAGACATACGAGGTTTAAAAATCCACACCAAGTTTGGTTAGGACAATACAACATAAAAAAACTGAAACTAGTACAACATTAACTTATTCGCCAAAAAAAATGTTCCAACTGGGTTGGAACACCCTTTAATAACGTTGGGCGCCATTTTGTTGCGGCACCCTTTAATTACGTTGGGCGCCATTTTGTTGCGTGGCAAGAGGAGGTGTGGAGGTGGTTGAAGTGGAAGGGTAGAATAAGGATGAGGTAGGAAAAAGAGATAGGAAGATTTGGAATAGGTTAGGTGGGATTGTTGAGATCCGGGGGACGCGGCCTGCTTGCGGTGCACGGCGTCAGCTCGTCGGACGGGGGGGGATCTTGCCCCCGAAACTCAACCTCGCCTGCAGACAAAAACATATATCAGGCCAAGGAACGAGGAAAAGGAAGGAAACATAAACGGACAGACTATTGGCACATCAGGGCACTGCGGATGTTAGTGCAGTGAGGCCATTACCCACCCTACCTTTAGGTATCCGTGGCCAGTTTTGGATACCCCCAAGATTGTGGTCGATGATCGGCTTCAGGTCATCTTAGGTCCATGTCCACTCCGCTACCCTCGACACCCCTGAAAAAAAAGACTTAGCACAACATTGCTTCGCTGGGGCGAAACAGCAATAACAAAAAAACTATTTTCGTTCCTTCAGTAGGCGTTTTGGAAGTTTATTCACATAATTATTTTAAATTACAATTTTTGCTTACAGTCATTAAACTTTTACACAAATGAGAAAAAATAGAAATTGGTACTGAAAAGCCGCGTTTCAATATTCAATTTTGATACCCTTTGTAGTATCTTTCAATCAATCAACGACGATGCCCTAGCTCCCTACCCCTATAGAGCTCTGTGGAGGTGTCGGCTAAGACTAAAACAAACAACCCAGTGACTGGACGCGATTCAACCGCTCACCAATTTTCGGTACCTCACAAGAATATGTTTTAAAACAAGAAACCAGAAAAATTAAATAAATTGAGAACAAAAAATCAACTTCCACGCCTCGACTAATTGTACAAATATAAATATTTTTGTATACGTACAAATTTTTTAAACAAAGCAGAACAACTTAATTATAGGGCAATCACTACACATAAAAAGCCACGGGGTAAGTATATAGGTAGGTATATAGTATATAGCTGGATCTAACTGATTGCACGTATCTATTGTTGATCGCTAAATAGATGGAATTTTCACTTTTTTTTTATATTTTATGAATCCCTTTTTTTGTTATGGACATAGGGATTTTTACACTATCCTCTTTTGTATTTGTTTAACTTTGTGCTTTGAATTCCACTTTTTTTTTCATTAAAAGATTTCCTTTTTTTTGGCGGCGGCGGCCCAGCTTTCCGCAAATGAGTTCGGGCCGCCGAAAATAAAACTGGTATATAAAAATAATAACTTTAATTAACTTCCTAAACTATGAAAATTCACTGGACTCACCACCTTTCTTTTGTTCTTCGCTTCTCTTCTTTTTTCAGAGTTATTGGCTGAATCACAAATTAAATTATATTTCCACTTTAGGCAATCGGCAATTAACACTTTCTTTGCTCTAAGGAATCAAATAAAAAAAAAAACATTTTTTTTTTTATTATTGAACGCCGTTTAACTTTAAGAAAAAAATACCAGAAATCGTCGTTTTTATTTTTACAATATTTGAATTTGAATTCGAATTCACTTTCTTTACACGCCTCTGTGTGCTAGTCGGCTAAATGAAGGTATGCTAAAATAACAACCCACACCGGCAAAGGTATATTCAGACGATGTATCACTAACAGCAATATCATCCGATCGCATACCCACCTTCACATATTGTATTCCTCCACTCACATCATCAAACCCAAAATAGTGGGAGGCCATGCTGGTGTTAGTACTCCTCTAACAAAATAGGGGTATTATTATCCCCGAGGTGTGTTCGTAGGTCAAAAATTGGGGAGACCTGTAACACAGATTCACCTGAGACCAGAACACTACAAACATCACATTACATAATAACGAAATTATAACATTAATAATAATAAAACATTTAATCCATAACAAACAATAACATGCAAAAAATGGTTGTTTACGAAGTCTAAATACGAACCTAAAACAAAACTAGTATCGTAAGAATTCAGGTCACACGCAACTTAACTAATCTAACACGCAACCCAACTCGCCATTGGAACACACCTATTATTTTGCATCCGTGTAGAGATTGGAGAACTGTCAGTCACCGATACCATTATGACTTATGAGCAAGCAGAACACGGCTGCGCAGTGTGCTTTCCTCTGGTAAGTTCATGTTTACTTTTCCCTTTTTTTCTTTTTATTTTATATTTTGTTTATTTTCATTTAATACAATTTTGAGAAAAATAGAACTGAAAGATTAAAAAAACTTAAAACCTAACAAAAAAAAAAACAATTCCAAAACTTCGTAAAAATTTACTTTCGACTCAAATAGCTTTTCGAAATTAAAAATATTGTCCAACTCTTTTTTATTTCACAGAAAATATTGTTTTCGATAATTAGCTGTTTTTTATTAAAATCTAACAGTCCGTTTTTCATAAAAAAATAAAATCTGCAAGAAATAGTACGCAAATTTGGTAAAAATTGGTGTTCGTTTCTTGATATCTCTCAAATTAATTTCATTCATCCAATTTGTAAAAATTTAAGAAATGCTTCTAAAATTGATAAAAATTTGTTGTCGACTAAAAATCTATTTAACAAAACTAGATTTTCAAACTAAACTAGTTCCTTATATTAAGTATTGTTGGTTGTTTTAAAATTTGTAAAAATAATTAAACTAACGGGATGGGAAGTAATTAGTGTGGGCCGCATCCGAGCATTTTTTTTTTAAATCAGACAGACAATAATGGTAGATTATAATGTTGGGTTGCATCACAGTCTGATTCAAGAATGTCAAGACTAAGATACTTGAAAAAAAAACTTTGAAAAAACTGGACGAAAAGCAAAACAATTGAAATGCACGACTGGATCGCTCGAACCTGCTCATGTATCCAAAGAGTCTGTTTAAATATAAAAAGTAATGAATTTGTTGATTATTAAATATTATTAATGGCTTGTGCAGAAAAAAAAATCGGTTCATTAGTTCTAGAGAAAACTTAAAAACAAAATAACGGTTCTTTTCTGGAGCAATACAAAAATATGACAAATCAAAAATCTAAAATAAACATGTTACAGAAAATTAGTCGACTTAAAAGGAGTAAAAAAAGGCTTCGGTCTGATGAAAAGAATTCTCTCGAAGGAGAAATCGTTTTAATGGAAGGTATAAATCAAAACAGCAAGATTTTTGCGAAACTTATTTTATTGCAAACGTTCGTCCTGCGGTTTCAATTTTCTCAGAGATCAACTTGGATTACACTTGCCCCATCCATCTTCCTTACATAGGCGTTACAATATATAACACCTATACAATTTAATTGAAGCCTCTAGCTTTATTGGTTCGTGAGATATTAAGGGTTAACCAAAATTTTCACCTTTTGTTTTAACTGCTATTGTAAAAAAACCACCCACACAACTTCTTGAGAGAAAGTTATCTTTTTGAATAAAAAAAAATAAGATCAGTTCTTTTCAAACTAGAAAAAAATATTATTTTAATTTATTTTATGTACAATGAGGTACATACATGTACATTGGACATATGTACATAGGTACCTCATCATCCAATTGACACCAGTCAACAACACTTCATTACGTTTAAAAACATATAAAACAGAAAAATGTATTTGGGGAGATTTTACAAAATTGAAGAAAAAGATGAATTTATAAAAGAAATCCACATGAATACACGCAACTAGGATTTACATATCCGATTGTAAGAACTCGATCTATAAAGACAACCTTGTCCTAGCTTTGTTTTTGTTTCTATTTCCAAAGACAACTGTAAATATTCTTTTTTTCTCGTCGTCAACAAGGACGACAAGTGATCAACTCTCCTGCAAAAAAATCAAAATTAAACGAGTTTTGTTTTCATTTGTGAAGAATGATCTTGGTGTATTATGTGTTACTGTGCATTAGGATTATGAGAGGAAAAGAACATACAAAAATGATTTCAGATTTTTCTTTGCCTTAGTTTTCATTCATAGGAAAGAAGACGAGCAACATAGCTTTCGTGTATTCATTTAGTGAATGTGTTGAACTTTTTGAAAAAGCTCTTTCTTTGGTTGATTTCAGTTTCATATATCATTTCTCGCCCAGTAGCAGTACCCGTAGCATGATGGTTAGTGCGTTGGACTGTCATGCAAAGGGTCTGGGTTCAATCCCTGCCTGTGCCACCTTAATTAAAAAAAATAATTTTCGCGGGTACTGCCTCTTGCGAGGAATTGACAAATCCTTCAAGAGTAATTCTTGTCATGAAAAAGTGCTTTCTCAAAACTAGCCGTTCGGATTCGGCCCAAAATTGTAGGTCCCTTCCATTCCTGACAACAGTACTCGCACACAGGAATGGTTGAGAGATGTAAGTCACTAGGCCCTGGTTCACAACGGACTGTTGCGCCACCCCATTTGATTTGATTTTGATATCATTTCTCGCCATAAGGGTGAGACATCTGTATATTTATTATCTGTGATAAAAGTATTACAATTCAAAACTTTAGGTAGATTCAAATGAAGACACATGAGTCTGTTAACCACATGAAATCGCGAAAGAATACACACGGACGTGATGAACCAAAACTTAAGAAGAAAAAGGATTACAAATATAAAATTTTTAATGCCTCAATAAAGAAAAAATACTTTACTTATTTTAATTATTTGCCAAAAATTTGATACGATTAAGAAGTTATAATTCAGTAATTTAATATTTGACTTGAGTAGATACAATTTAGGAAAACCAAAAAAAAGTGTTATTCTTGGGTAAATTTAATATTCTTTTAATTACTCAAAAACTAAGATACATTTAAACATCTAATTTTCTGTTTTTTTCTTATTCAAAGTAAATAATAGCATTGAATTTCAAAAAAAAAAAATATACTAAATTACATACAGTTTAGAAAAAAAATTCAAATTTATTTCAAAGCTAGCTGCGCCACATCAAAAGTAGATTATCAATGGATGGGATTCCAAGCAAGTCGTCGAATCAAATTGTATGACTTGCAATACAACTTCGTTTTATTTGGTTGCTAAAAAAGTATTAATTAGTTCTTTCAAAGTTTGTGGTTTAAGCCTAGTACATACTTCCTCGTGAAGTGAACGTTCGCCAGCGGAGAAAGTGAACTTTTGACATTGCTCACTGGTACACACTTGTGAGTACACGTTGTGAACATGAACAATCCAAATGTCAAAGCTTCACCAACAGTTCCCGTACATTTTGCACGTGCATTGCCCGTGAACGAAAACTCTCCACTTTGTTCTCCACTCAGCTTCACGAGCAAGTTCACGGGTGAACCAAAAACTGAAATTTGTATAGGTTCACGAGATGGTTCACAAGTATGTACTAGGCTTTATGTAAAACTTACTTTGGAGTAGTATCGACATCATAAACCTTCTGGACATAGAGGAAATATATTATCTAGAATCCCGACTTAATGGGTTTGCTCTCTTTCGGCCTACAAGCTAAATTGATAGGATTTTGTCCATAAGGATAAGCATGTGTTAGTTGTCCCGTGCATTTCTAATGGGACCAAGCCATTATGAATGTAGTTGTTATCGAATTTGTGCCAATATTGCTCGACCGCGGGGAAAGAAACTATGAGGTGAACTCAGCCGTTCAAAAAAGAGATCCGTTGAATTCAAAAATTGAAAAATGAATGCAATATTTTAAGAAAAATGAATTTTGCAACTTATTTTTAGTGAAAACTGTGCTAAAAATAATATTTGACTGCGTTTGGCAAACAAATTCTATGATTTTTATAAAAAGTTTCGATAAAAACAAAAAAAAAAAAAATCATGTAGAAAGTATAGACGTACCATAGAACTGCAATGCAAACGTGGACTAATTTGTGTTTAGCCCAGTTTTGACAGATTTACAACGAGGTGAGAATTTTGACAACTCAACAAAATGTAAACAAAACAAAATTCATTCCCAGTAATGCAAAAGAAGGTAAGGCCGTAATTGAATTGAATAAAATGGGTTAACATTTATTGAGCTGTGGAACAGGTTAAAGTGTGTTAAAATTTGACGTTTCTATTGATAGAGAAATTTGCTCTTGCTTTTGCAACTTTGCGTTCAAACCAAACGGAAATGGAGCAAGAAAAAAAACGAAGGCAGGCTGGAAAACCATACAATAAATTTAAGTTTGAAATTAATTAATTTATATAAATTCAATGCTTTTGTTTTCTAGGTCTCACGAAGAAAAAATAAAACTCATTCAAACTAGGATAAGTTTGGATGATATGTTTACATCGAAAAATGCAAACATTAATGATGGATGGAGGTTTGTAAAACAGTAACAAATTTCTGTTAAATAACGGTTGTTTTTTTCAATTGAAGGTGTATAGCGGAGCGCTTTGGAGACCCCACAAAGGATTTTAAGGCATGCAGGCAGCTATGGAAAAATATGTCACAAAAATACAAGGTACATTGTTGTGTATGTTCTGCCATACCTTACACACACTTTTTCATAATATTTTTTCGATCACAGTCGTTCTTTGAGCAGCATACTGGTGATGGTGCCGGTGATGATGCAGCCACAAATAAGGAAATGGAATCCTGGCCCTATTTCCAACTATTTCACCAATATGCTTCCAAAAAGCACAACTACCACCCGCCTTTCCTCTTAGAAAGTTCATCGGGAGTAGTTTCGCTGGAACCTCTGCCACCAACTTGAGATATTGGTTCGGAGCTGATGTCATCGCCGAGATTATCTTCCTCTCTGAAGTTTACTTTCACTGAGATTGATTCGCCAACATCGCCCATTGCATCAACCTCACGTCCATCAACATCAGCTTCCGTTGCAACACCAAAGTTTAGTGCATACGAAAAACACTGCATTAAACGTGACAAAAAGCTGTCCAAACAAATGGGTACACTCATGGCCGTTTTTGGGCAAATGGTTGCAAAAGATTACGCAGATATTAACGTAAACAATCTGGTTGTCTGTTCCTCATCAGAAGATGAATAAAAAGTGATTTTTTTGATTTTGGTATTTATGTTTTTTAATTATTTGGAATATTTTGCATCAATCTTTGAAGCAACGAATTGCGAAAAAGTAATGCTTCAGCTGTGTCACTTTCATCAACTCCTAGATTTTCCCCAGTGTTGTCATTGGAATGAAATAATTCTTCTGGATCACCTCTACCTTAAAAACGATAAAACAAAAGTGACTTAAAATTATAATTATTTCGATCATTGTTTTTAAGAATACTAACCTAAATCACCAACCCTTTATTAAAAATATTTCTCCATCTGCTTTTCATTATTCCGAAAGCACATTCAACAACGTTTCTGGCTTTACTATGTGTGGTGTTGAACTTTTTTTCATTCGAATTGGATGTTTTGTAAGGTGTTATGATGGGTATTGGATGTAAACGACACGCATATCCACTATCTCCCAGCAAGTAATAGGGTTGCTTTGGATAATTGCCACTTTTGTATAGTTGACTGTTTTTCAAAACCTAAGAAAAAATGTGTTATGAATATTTACTTGACAAGAAATATGTTGTTGAACTTACACGAGTGTCATGTACTGATCCAGGGAATCCAACAAAAGCGTCATTAAACATCAATTTGCTGTCAACAACAGATTGACATTGGATCGAATAAAAACGTTTATAGTTTAAATATTCGTCATGTTTTCTTACAGGACAAAGTATCCTGATATGAGTGCCGTCTATAGCTCCTATCACATTTTGAAATATATTAGGTTTGGAACGTCTGCAAAATTTATAGCCAATGTCCTCATAGTTATTAGGTTGAACATGTTTAATGAGATGACACATGGATCCGCAAAAGAAATTAAGCATTTTGTGCGCAATGCTCTTCACTGTATATCTGCTCATTCCAATAAAGCCACCAGCAAGTTGATAGCTACAACCAGATGCCATCCAGTAAAGGAATACAACGAGTTCATACTCATTTGTCCGACCACTCCGTTTCCCTGGCATGAGGCCCACAATCGTTCTAAAAGTGGAACTTTTCAACCGCAAATGTTCACGACATTTGATCTTATCGTTGTTGAGAATTGCATCGATGTCTTCTGAAAACACTCGAAGTCTTCCATAGCTTACACGGGTAATCTGCCAATAGGATTTATTATTGGAAAACTTTTAACTTGAACGTCAACTAATAACTTACCCTATTACGCTTTGATATTTTAAAAGATATAAAAGAATCACAGCAAAATACTTTAAATTTGTCATTTTTCTGAACCAAATACGAATTAATTGTTTTGTTTCTTTTGAAATGTATGAAAGATATCAACAATTATTCAGTGTTACCACACCGAATAAATCAATTAATCAAAATGGGAATTTTGTTTGAATATTTTTAACTGTTGTTTTAAAATATGGCATTAGAATCGAGAACAATAAATAAAAAAGATTTTTTTTTAGTTTCAGAGACTTTTTATTAACCCTGTTTTCTTAAAAATATGTTTTGTAAGCGAAATTATTTTTCCGCGAACAAGAATCCCAATTTTTGTTCAGGGAAATTTCTTAAATTATCGAGGGAAATTTGTTTAACCTGCGCAGAAATCTTGGTTAAAATAATTGTTTTAACGCAATTCACACAGCAAATGGCTAAATTTGATCCCACCTCAAAGAAGACGTCAAATTTTAATCGTGGTAGAAGTTTTAACGCAAATTTTAGCGCAATTCACACACGGCCTAAAACAATTAAAATGGAAAATATCAACTTATTTAAATAAAAATATATAGTGAATTTGTACTTAATTTAATCCTCAGATAAAGAAGAAACCATGGAGAATGTTGCAACAGAAGAAGTGGAATTATCTGAAGGAAGCCACCAAAGCTAAAATTGTATCTATTCTGGAACGAAAAATCATCGGCCACGAAGAGGTACAAATGCAAGATAAGTGCGTTCGTCCCATTCATTTAAAACACAAATTATATGAATATTGTTGTTTTTTTTTTAGTTGATAGTCATAGGTTCTTTTGTCCCCAATTTTTAACCCAACTGAAGGAATGAGAAGAACCGATTAGAGCGAAGAGGTAGATATTGCAGAAGACTGAAAAGCTTCGCGATGAAACCGGACTGACATGCTTTATTCGTTGAGAAGGATATACATGTCAAAAATGTGAGTATAAAGTTATGGGATCGCTGGATCAATTAAATTATTTGATACCAATAGCGCAGGCACGTCATGTGTCACCATCTGTGCAATGCAAAGTACTTCTTAAAGCCAGCGACCGACAGGCGAAGGATTGCAGTCTACACAAGCCCTTCGTCATGATGATGATTTAATCGTTAATTCACTATAATCAAGAGTATGATGAAGTGAAGCTTAAGGGAAGTATCCGGTAAGAATATTTTTATAAATAATAAAATAGGAACTATCTTAATTTTTTCTCTCTTTTTATTGTACGTCTTCGAACTTAACTTAAATGCCTTCCAATTCATCTATGATATATTGCTGTAGATGCCGTCAACATATTCAATTCATTTCAAACCTAACTCCAAGAATTACTTCATCAATTTAGTTTTTTTAAATATTACTTTTTTTTTAAATAGAAGGCACTCATATACATACACTGCAACAAAAAATTGCACGTACATCTGAATGTTTAGATTGAAAATGCACATACTTTATCAAAAATACTTATTATATATTTATTTTTTCATTAATTATTTTCTTTATTATGATAGAAGTAAAAACAAAATAAAATTCTGTTACATAGACTTCATAGGAATAAAAAAACAATAACAAAAAGGGAAGAAACTAAAATTAACATACAAAATTGCACATACACTTTAAAGTTTAATAGTTAATTGCTTCGTTTAGTACCTAGTATGGTAACCTTTTGCCTTAATAACATTCTTTAAAGGGTTTTGCATGGACAGGACTAGTTTTGAAGTCACTTCCGGTGGAATTTTGTTCCATTCTTCAATTAAAACGGCTTTCAGTTGATTTTTGTTTCTTATTTCCGATTCTCGGATTTTCTTTTCCAAATAATCCCCCTTGAGGAATGCTAAGGGTCGTTGTCTTGCACTAATGCAAAGTCCTCGCTTAAGCCCATTTAATTGGCGCTGGCTTTTAAGTTGTCTTTTAGTATTTGCAGATAAACCATTTTATCCATCGTCGACTCAACAAATACTAAATTTCGCACCCTGCTAGCCCCCATCACTCCCCAGACCATGACATTTCCGCCTCCATGCTTCACTGTTGGCTGCATATTTCTTGTCTCCAAGGCCGTGTTTGGTTGCCGCCACACAAACCTTCTTCCATCCGACCCAAAAATGTTGAACTTACTCTCGTCAAGGAATATCACGTTCTTCCAGAAATCATCCGGCTTCGAAACATACGCATTTGCATAGTCCAAACGCTTTTGCACGTTATTATTAACGGATGAGATTTAAAGCATGTCGTCGACTAAAATCATCTTCACTTCAGGATTTGTTTCAATACCGCTTCGATTTGTTGCTGAAAAAAAAACACATCAATTAGGTAGTGCTTTCAAAGTTTGTGGTTTATGTGAAGCTTACTTTGAATTAGTCTTGTCATTATAAACCTTTTGGTCAATGGACGCACAATTAAATTGTAGCAAGTTCATTGGTTTATAATTATAAAACTTATGCTGGTAATTCGAACCGTTGATTAAAAATTGTGGCAGTTCCTGATGATCTTCTAAGTGATTCCAGTTAGTTCTTGATTCAATAAGCATTGCGTATTTAGGAATTCGGCTTCTATTTTTTCTTTCTATATAGGAAAATTCTAAATTGGTGCATACGAAAATGATTTGATTTTCATTATTCAAAAGGCTAACCAAAGGTTTTTAATTCCCGTCATTTAGGAGGTGTCCTCCCAGCAGGTTGCTTCAATGTCGACTTTCATTTCACCATCTGGTGGTCTGCGTCGTCCTAAAGTGCCCGCAGTAGCCGATGACTCGGTCAGCAGTGTCCTTGCCGTTCTTTAGCGAGATATTTGGCGTTACAAGCATCGATTTATATCTAGAAGGTGAAGATTTAGTTGCTTTAGTTGCTTGAATCATACTTCTTGGCAGCTGATGAATGGGCAAAGGACGTTGAAAATCCTAAAGAACCATAGAACTTAAAATATCCGTGTTAAGATTACTCGTAAGTAAATGAATGAAATTGGTTTCTAATCGGCAGCACACGAAATGAAAACACGAAGGAGATGCTTATAAAGTCGATTTTTATTATTATGTACTACATCTTCTTGAATTGGTAGTAAAGTATATTATTGGAGTAATCAATAGCTGCAACAAAGCAACTTAAATATTTTTTTGTTTACGAGATACTTTTTTTTGAAAGTACTTACGTACTTAAGCTCCGAGTAGAGTAAGTCTCATTTTTTTCTTCTGGTACCTGGCCTATTGTTTTTTCAATTAAATGCACTTGTAGCACTTAACCGTTAAGGTTTTTGATCTGAAAAGAAATAAATTCTGTTAAATGTTCAGATAAAACAAAATAATTTACAAAAACTTACTTGTAGAATCTCAAATTGAATGTTTTGTTTTTGAAATCGAAATTGTGGAACTGTCATTTTTGACAAGAATTCAATCTGACATTTTGCCTTTTTTCCACCACTCACATGTATTCACCTATACAGAATTGGAGAGAGTTCACCTCGAATCAAATTTGAGGGTTTTTCAGGTAGGACGGGTACCGGTCGGGACTCTAGATAATATGGCAGACATCATAGAGGAAATATATTATCTAGAGTCCCGACTTAATGGGTTTGCTCTCTTTCGGTCTACAAGCATGTGTTAGTTGTCCCGTGCATTTCTAATGGGACCAAGCCATTATGAATGTAGTGGTTATGGAATTTGTGTCGCGGGGGAAAAAGGTGAACTCAGCCGTTCAAAAAAAAAAGAGATACGTTGAATTGAAAAATGAATGTAATATTTAAAAAAAAATTAATTTTCAACTTATTTTTAGTGAAACTGTGCTAAAAATAATATTGTACTGCTTTCGGCAAAAAAATTCAATGATTTTTATGAAAAGTTTAGCTAAAAACAGAAAAAACATGCCGAAAGTATAGGTGCACCCTAGAACTGCAATGCGAACGTGGCCCAATTTGAGTTGTACCCTGTTTTGACAGATCAACAGCGAGGTGAGTATTTTGACAACGAAAATTAAAACAAAAAACAATTTCGGCGATTTAAATTTTAAATAAATCAAAACAAAAGTCAAAATTAATAAAAACAAAGTTGTTAATAGTACTCCTGATTAACTGTTCTATGTATATTTTATAAACAATTTCATGAATTATATTCTGTTCTTCTTAAAACGGTAGTCCGGAAATGACGAAACTTTTCACAAGTAACAACAAAAGATCTATGCCGGCTTTGATCCAACTGCCGATATTCTACACGTTGGCAATCTCCTAGTAATAATTGGACTTCTGCATTGCTACCGAGAAGGACACAGTCCAATTGCGTTAGTTGGAAGAGCTACGGGTCTTATCGGTGATCCTAGCAGCAAAAAAAAAAAAAACAGAACGAAACCAACTAGGGTCGTCGGTCATTGAGACAAATTAATTGCTATACGAGGAAGAAATTGCATTTCTCATTGAAGAACACAAAAAATTAAAAGAGAAGAGAAAAGCACAAACGATTCTAGCTGAAGATTTGACGCTTCTAGTCCATGGAGGTGATTTTTAATTTATAAAGGAAATGTTGAAGGACTAGGTGAACTGAATTGCAACGAAATCCGATCATTGAGATTTTTCCAGAGCCTGGACTATCCATTCTTGATCTGGCAGATTTCAAATGGTGTGTTGAAGGTTAAATACATTTGTTTTGTTGTTTTCGAATTGTTTGAGTTTTTTTATCTAACAAACATGCCAAATATCCATATACAATGATATGGATTCTTAAAGAAGCATTTTTTGAGAAAGGCCATTCGACGTTTTTTTTAGTCTTAAGCTAATTGAAAATAGTCCATTTTAAAAGCAAATGTAGTATATGTGTTTCGTTCCCATTTTCATATTTTTTTAATTTTATTTATTTATTACATCAATTAGAGTTAACAGTATACTTAAATAGACTAATGAATATGACAAGTTTTATTTAAAATTTTATATTATAAACTAAGAATGTAAAGTTAAAAAAATAAACTAAGCATATATTTGAACGTATTTCTATTAATATGAAAATTAAATTCAATATAATTTGATAAGTATAATATTGTATTCTTTTTATGTGATAAGGAATTATTTAAACCATTAAACATGTAGACTTTTTGATTTGTTAATCATGATTATTTGTTTTTAAAATAAAGTGAAATTGATAAAAATATGTTTTTAAATTCTATTCGGCACCCAACCTTATAATACATTAAGGCTTTTGCGAGGATATCTAAATTCATGAAATAGCCTTTTTCAACAAAAAAAATGTGTCATGTTTTTCCAAACCTACAATATCTTTCTTCAGTATTCCGTTTAAATTTGTTTCGTACTTTTTATTAAGAATTTGCAGTCTTAGGTTAAAACATCAAGTTCAAATTTTTGTTATTTGCCAAAAATTCAAAACAACTAAGTGGCTTATTAAGTCATTTGCAATATGCATAACGAATTCAGGGAATTCTTCTATATTGCCAGTCCTTAAGTTTACCAGAACTGCAGGGAATTCTAAAATAGTACATACAAAAATGATGACATTATTTTTTAAATTTCCATTCGGAAGACTTACCAATGATTTCCGACTGCCGTGATTTAGAAAGTGCTTTATTATTTCAGCAGGTTGCTTCAAAATCGAAATTCTGTTCAGCTACGTCATCTGTATCAGCCAGCTTCGTATCCTTGTCGTCCTTCAATGGCAACAAGATATTGAGACATTTGTTGCTACAAGCTTGGATTTATATCTAGAAGATTAAGATTAAGGAAGTCGACCAATATAAATGCTTCGATTCGTACTTACAAAACTGATCTCCGCGCCCTGTTGCGTCAATAATTTGAGCGGCTTGCATTATATTTCTTGGCAGCTGATGAATAGGTTGAGTTGGCACTGTTAGCTATGCCGTTGAAATGTACATACAATCACAATGGGCAGTATCTGTCGTTAAAAACTTGCCTGCAAAAATCTGCGCCTTGTTTGCATTGTCTTCCTGATTTCTTCAGGGAAATTGCTTCCTGCATTATGGTATGTTATTGGCAGTATCTAAAATGAAAACACAGACTATAAAATAAATCGATTATTTTTGCACCTCCTTCGCTGCAATTTGACTTACTTTTTATTCGATGAAGTGAACTTATATATACCCTTTTCACTATAAAGGTTTTTAGTCTGAAAAATAACAAATTATATTAAATATCAAAATAATTAACAAAAACTTACTTTAAACATCCGAAACCCATTGTTTTGTTTTGCAAAATTGATTGTCATTTTTGACAGATCACAAAAATTCCATAAGTTTCTTTTTAGCCCAATCCCCTATTTTGCTTTTTTTCCCACTCACATGTATTCACCGATAGCGAATTTGAAAGAGTCCACCTCGAATAAAATTTGAGGGTGTTTCAGGTAGGACGGGTACCGGTCGGGACTCTAGATAATAGATTTCCTCTATGATGTCTGCAGTAAACAAATTTTTTTGACTTAGTCCGATTTGTGCAGAGTATATCTAATAATTATTAGATATACTCTCTATTTGTGTGTAAACAGAGTTCATAAACGTCAGAGAAAAATGGCGTCCTCCACAATGTAATTTTTTTCTTCTTTCCAGCATTGAATTCCATTTCCATGCTTATTCGCTTTGTAATTAAAAGTTTAATGTGGTTAGTTGTCCACACATTACCTACAGTACTTTCATCATCCCCTTTAAAACAATAATTTAAATTATTTTTATCAAAAAATAAACCAAATAGGTATTTGCCATTACATACATTCTTTACGAGTCAGTGCCGCTTCGTCCTGCTTGTTGTTGTAAACATTATTTTAATAATTCCCGCTCTTTCTGCAGCCAAACAAATTCAGCTGCACAATCTGCCCGACGCTGACAACAGTCTGACGTTTATGAACTGTAGGTACTGCAGTTCGACTAGGTTAGTTCGATCGATAATCTGACTTTATGAATGCAGATAACGCAGTTCTTAGTTGGGCTGACGTTTATGAATACACCCATTCTTTCTTTAGTCGCACTACACGAATGTGGAATGCTTTACTAGACTCAATATTTCAAACTCATTACAACGGACAGACATTCAAAACCAATGTGCATCGATATCTCCTTTCTAATCATATCTTACTTTCCTAATTGCTCGCATTGTGTTTAATTATTATAAGGGTATTCATATCTCCTTGAGTTCGCGCACATTATAACAAAAAAAAACACTATCATGGATTATTGTACAAGAAAAAAAAGAGATTTTCTCAAATAAGCTTTGAGCACAGATAATAATTGTATGCATATGTCTCATCCCTGCAGGAAAAAATGAAACATTTTTTTCTCTTAACAGACAAGCCTTAACAGACAAGAGCTTTTAAAAATAAAGCTGAGAAAGCTCTTTTTGCCTTGCATATTTTTTTTTTCTTTCTAAAAACTTTTCTCATTTGTCATTTTGTTTGCCAATTAATAAAAAAACAAAGTTTGATCCGTTGCAAACAAATTTATCTTTTTTTATGCCCGTTTTGGGCGTAAAAGAAGAAAGGGGTGATAATGTTGGATCTTTTTTTTGTTTTTTTTTTTTTTTTTTGTGAATGTTAGATTTGTTAGGTGTCCGGAAAGGAGAATAGAAGAAGTTGCTTGTGTATTGATATATGAAAATATTGTGTGGGCAAGTAGGGGCAAGTGAATGTTTAGATGATTTGGTTTCTGTGTTTTCTAATTTTAACTTCCCATAGGAAGTTATTGTAATGTGTCCAATTTGTTAAATTCATCATTTTGACATTTCTCGACGTTTCAAGGTCCCTAGAGTCGAAATAAAAAATTTTTAGAAAGATGTTTGTACGTTCGTACGATCGTACGTTCGCGACGTTTTTCTCTTCGTGCATAGCTCAAAACCAGAAGAGATATCGACTTGAAATAAATTTTGTATACAGATAAAAAGGCAGAAAGCAAACAAATATATTTTTGAAAAAAATCCAATTAAAGGTTTTTTTTATAAAAAACTGAAAAAAATTTGTCACCTCGAACATTTTACGAATACAAAATTATTTTATCTCCAAACAAATTAAATAAATATCAGACAGACAACAATGGTAGATTATAAGGTTGGCTTGCATCACAGTCTGATTTAAGAATGTCAAGACTAAGATACTTGAAAAAAAAAAACTGAAAAAACTGGACGAACTTGCTCATGTATCCAAAGAGTCTGTTTAAATATAGTATATCCTGTAAGATCTAAAAATATACCTGCAAAATAAGTTTTTCTTCAAAAATGAAAATTCCATTTAGCTAACAAAAAATAATGAATTGGTTGATCATCAAATATTATTAAGACAGTATAATGGCTTGTGCAGAAAAGAAAATCGGTTCATTAGTTCTAGAGAAAATAAATCGGACCCATTACAATAATCAAAAAGAAACACGTTTTTTCATACAGTTATGTCAAGGAAACATACAAATCAGGGCAATACAAATCTACAAAAGACCCTTATTTGAACAGAAAACAGAACATATTTTATTTTTGCTGCACAAAATGTACTTGTCCATTTTTGAGGAAGTTATCTTTTTGAATAAAAAAAAATAAGATCAGTTCTTTTCAAACTAGAAAAAAATATTATTTTAATTGTTGACACATTATGTACAATGAGGAACATACATGTACATTGGACATCCATATGTAGGTACCTCATCATCCCATTGACACCAGTCAACAACACCTCATTACGTTTAAAAAGATATAAAACAGAAAAATATATTTGTGGAGATTTTACAAAATTGAAGAAAAAGATGAATTTATAAAACAAATCCACATGAATGCACGCAACTAGCATTTACATATCCGATTATAAGAACTCGATCTATAAAGACAACCTTGTCCTAGCTTTGTTTCTATTTCCAAATAAATATTTTTTTTTTCTCGTCGTCGACAAGCGATCAACTCTCCTGCACCTATTTTCAACGCATCACCACCAGCCACAACATACCACAAAAAATCAAAATAAAACGATTTTGTTTTCATTTGTGAAGAATGATGTGTTACTGTGCATTAGGATTATGAGAGGAAAAGAACATACAAAATTATTTCAGATTTTTCTCTGCCTTAAGGCCCAACTATAATAGGCATAAGCAAACATAAGCTTATGTCAAAAACACAACGAAAATTCACTTAAGTGTGCGAAATTAATGCATAGCCATAATGCAATTTTGCTCACGTATCTACATGTCTGATTTAACTTATTCGGCGAGCGACTGGATTCTTTGGATTCTCTGGATATTCTTTGTATTATTATTATTATAGTTGGACCTTTAGTTTTCATTCATAGGAAAGAAGACGAGCAACATAGCTTTCGTGTATACATTTAGTAAATCTGTTAACTTTTTAAAAAAGATCTTTTTTGGTTGATTTCAGTTTCATCATTTCTCGCCATAAGGGTGATACATCTGTGTAAATTTATTATCTGTGCTTTGAGTGTATCGGAATAATATAAGTTCTCTATAGTTCAAGCAGAACAAACAAACGTGTAGATAGTAGTATTTAACATGTTTGTATTTATTTAAGCTTTTAAATTAATTTATAAGCACACATGGCAAAAACGGTATAAAATAAAACTATAAAACATAAATGATGAAGCTTGAATGAATAAAATTGTGACATACTTTGTTACATACTTTACACATAAAAGCGAATTAAAATTATAATCTAGATAAAAAATCAATCGATGTCATAAATTAAACAAATTTAACCTTCCTTGTCGCCAACATATCATAATTAAATTTTATTGATTTTTTGAAAACTGTGAATAAAAGTATTCTTATAAAGTTTTGTTCGCTTGATGTATAAAAAGGCAGCTTTTCAAATTCTCTTAAAGAATGATTCAATTTTTGTCTGATTACTTGGTAGAATAAATATTCCTTTCTAAAATGGATACAAAAGTGTTTTTAAAAAATTGTTTTTATCTAAGCTTGAATATTTTACCGTAGATTTTTGAGAAGCAGTGCGTTTCATCTTAATTTTTTGTTGTTTCCATTTATCGGTTGCAACAAAAATTTCAAAGATATTACAATCTGTGTCTGTGGTTGTTATGCTTTTATTAGTGATTATACTATCTTTTGTAGTGTTTTCTTTAACTTTCAGTGTAGACTGTGGAATGTTTGGTTTGTCTGTAAAAAGAATACAATTTTCTATGAAGAAGTTAAAAGTCATATAAGTTCATAATTTTTTTTTAAAGAAGGATTAAACTAAAAATTAAACCAAGGTAGAACTAATGAGATGTGTATCTTTTGAATGACAAGAAAGAGGCATATGCTGTAAGGCTCATTGGAGACATTGTTAATCTTTACTTGCAGCTATCAAGAACCGTAAGCAATGAGAGAATATAAAAACAAGTAGTAGATTACCAAAATATGGGTTATTTAAGGGGTGAATTTTCTACCTTAAACGCCGTCTAAAGTTATAAAAGCGTATGCAATTGTTTGTCATATTTGACTGGACATCAAATAGTCATGCTTATTTTGAGATTCGAACGAAACGTTGATTCGAGTGACTAGATTTATTCGTTCGAATGAATTTTGTTTATTTTGAGATTCGAATGAAAAATATTCATTGCAGAAAATGAACCGAAATGAACAGTATTTTGGAGGTCAGCTGTTCTAAATGATTTGACATTTTGATTTGATTTAGTGTGACCACACTAAATTTTTATTTTCGAAGTCTTATTTTTAATTCAGAGTTTGTCACAGATTAACAGTTTCTGAATTGAAAAATAATGAAGTGATTAAGAAAAACATTCAAGACATGAAATTAAACATTTTTTTAACTAACGTAACCATTTTGGTTTGAATTTTCATGTTGTGTTTATACCGTTTAATATGTTATGTATATTCATAACACATGGTCACACTTTCAATTGAAATGAAAACAATCAAAGTTTATAAACTTTAAATCGATGTAGATTTTTTTATTTTGGAGAAAGTAAACAATGGCAATAGTTTTGTTTCTTAATTCTAATGGCGAAGAACGAGAACATGTTCTTAGAAGAAGGATTATGGACGCGTCAAATCCGTTTGAGTTTGACGATTTAAAGTAAGTACCTATAAAATTGATGTGAAATTTTTCTTTTGCATCCTGTTGACTAAATTGATTTTGTTTTGTAGATTTGTAAGGAACTTTCGCCTCAATAAACGGGCATTTAAATATGTCTTGGATGAGCTTTCCATCGAGATACAGGGGGGAACTTCTTTGTCCATACCGTAGCACCATCTTTAGCCCATGGCTATTGAACTTCACGGCAGCATCTCTCCAAAACCGGTCAACATCTACACGGTTTACAGAAAAACCCTTCGCTACCTCCGGATTCTCCTCCATCAACCGTATCAGGATTTCTTTTTGTTCCCTATTTGTCCAATTTGAATGTGACTGTGCCCTTATGAAATAACAAAAAAAAATTCGTCAATATAACCAATTTCGTTTAATTATCGTATAAAACTTGTTAAAACTTACATCTTTCTTCAGCTATTCACCAGAAAATATGACATTTGGTTCGAATCACTCAAAAGTCAAAATTTACTTAGTTTTTTTTAAAAAAATTAATTTTCGATTGAATCAGCAAACTTTCGAATCGATCGAATCTCAAAATAAAATCTTCTCGAATTCGAATAACCTTCGATCGAAAACGAATCTCAAAATAAGGGTGAGTATGAAAAAAAACAATTTTGCTTAGTTGCCATCGTTTAAAAATAGTAGGAATGATGGTGGTAAATATTACCGGTAAAAAGCATCCCAAGGGTACCAGTCGCGAAACGAAAGAAATCTTGTACAGATGACCAAGAGAAAATCGTAGTGGAGCCATAGAATAAGAAATGATCTCTACTCCAGATTGTATAACGGGGATGACAAATCAAATACTGGTGCAAGGAGATATTACCATTCAATTTAGCCGAAGGAAACCAACAATTGCGCTTAACCAAACTCGACGAAGTAAAGATAGCTATATCGAATATGAAGTCAAACAAAGCTGCTGGAGCTGACGGCCTCGTTGCCGAATTATTCAAAGAAGCTTCTAAATCATCTGAAAAATTTGGTCAGAAGAAAGCATGCCGTATGAATGCAATCTCAGTATAGTATGCTCACACTTCAAGAAAGGAGACCCTCTGCGTCAGCTTAAGATGAATCATTCTCCTGAACATCGCTATATTGATAGGTTCACATCAATTTGGCTTCATACCAGGAATGACCATCATTAACAAAACATTCTCTTTGCGGCAGATCCTGGACAAAACCCAGAAACTTAAAATCCATACCTACCATCCCTTTATCAATTTCAAGGAGGCAGCGTATGAAAGGTTTTATAGGGAAGAACTTTACATAGCAATGTCACGTCTACTTTTAACATCCTTCCCAAACTTGTGCGTTTGTGCAGAATGACAATGGAGACTGCATGCTTTCTCTGTCAAGGTAGGACAAGATCTCACCGATGCTGTCGACGTCAAAAAACGTCAAGCTACTTCCTTAACATTGTTCTTGAAAGAATTGTGCAAAACTCAATCGTCAAAACTTGTGGCACAGTCTCTCCTTCAGATACGCCGATGAAATCAAGATAATTGGAAGATTAAAGTGTGATATCAGTGGCGTGTTTTTGAACATTGCAATGCAACCTGAGAAGATAGGATTATCGGTTAATAAGGGCAAGACCAAGTAATTGCTGTATTGGTTGGAGGCAGCAGTTTATTGACCTAGGCACCGGTGTAGTAGTCGTTGAGGAAGACCGCGGCTTAGGTTGCGCACGAAGGTGAGAGAGAACATTAACTAATTTAGTTGCGAAACTGGAGACAGCTAGTGACCGAGCTAGAGACGCATGTTGGTTAAGGCCCATGTCCGTCTTGGAGTGTAGCGTATTTTTTCAACAAAATTATATATTTAATGCTTTGAATAGATATGTTAAGAAGCCCAAAAAGTCATAATAAATATATAAGCCCAATTCAAATAAACAATAATTATTTAATATAATAATATAAAATATAATTTTGATAAGAACATTAAAATTACTCACTTTTGCTAAAAATTTGTTCAACATCAGACAAATTTTGTTCCATGCCATCGGAATTTTCACTTACAACAGTTTTATCTGTAATTAAAAATACCAACTATCACCAAAATGGAAATGAAATTATTTGATTAAGTACACTAGGAAAAAACATACCAACATTTTGTGATGTGATCTTTTTGACGAAAGGTAGGGTACTGTAAGCGTATACATCGCAGAGGTTTACACCTAGAGGTGATCTTCCTCTAGATCTGCGCCTCATAAGGCCGGTTGATTGCAAACGATCAAGTTTGTTTTCGTCCTCATAATTTACGTTAATATTAATTGAATGCTCTTGATTGAGCGTACAACCTTCTTTATTTGTGTCGGAGTTCAGACGACTGCGTTTTATAGATGTTGATTCTAGTGTCTCAGTCGGCCTTTTAAAACTTTTAATTTGCGTGACCTGCTGGACAGGTGTCGAAGAACTAAAACCTTGAAGAACGCTTCTTCTACGCTCAACAATACGTGTAGATCTTTTTGAAGTATCTTCTGAAAGACTTCTTAAACGTAAAGGGGATATTTGCGATGTTCTATTAATAAAATTGGGGTCAGAAATAATTATTCTTGTTTCAGAGCTTGACTTCGAGGAGGTGTTATTTGTGTCCTTTGAACAAGAAGTATTACCTGGAAACATTGAAAGAGAATATTTTTTCTCTTCATCAAATATTTCGGTATTCAACTCCTCTTTTTTATTTTCTACGTCTTCTTTTTCTGTCAAATCAGAAAATGTTTCCATTTGTTGTGAAAGACTTCTTTTGGACCTGACCATACTTGTTTCTTTTTTATCATTACTCAAGGATATGAATCTGCGGTTTACTCTTTTTTCAATATCGAGACTAATTAGTTTTTTTACATGAACAAGGACTCTAAGCTCCGCTTTTCCCCAACTTTCACTTATTGTAGAATCGAAAGAACTACTGCTATTGCATTTATGGACACTACTTTCAAAATTTTCTCCAACGTCGAAAAAACTTTCCTTATATGTACTTTTATATCCATTGAAAGTAGAAGAACCAGTTTTCTTGTTTGAAAGCTCTTTAGAAAACATTTTTCGACTTGAAGCAATATCATCATCTGACTCGTTAAAAAAAGAATCATTGTCGACAATTTTGTACTTATTGCTTTTAAATATCTCTAAGGGCTTAATACCTATGCTATCACTATCAAAATCTGCATCCTTAACATTTGAGTCACTATCGGATTCAGTTTCAGAGGGTAAATACCTCTTTTTGGCTATGCAAAGAGACTTAACACATTTATCTGCACTTTCTTCCTCGCAGTAAATTTGATTCAAAGAATTATTCTCAGAACTAACATCGAAGTCGTTGCCAACATCAATATTATCGTCTTCTTCTTCTTCATCTTTGTTCTCATTATTATTTAATTTAGTGGGGGTTATGTTCACTACAGATGAGCTTTCTATTGCCGCTGTAATCGATACACATTCGTCGCAGTAAAAATTCTCCAGTCGAATTGTCATACACCGACGATGAATTGCAACAGAACCACACGTGGAACAAAAAAGAAATTCATTTCGTTTGGTTTGTGATTTTCGTCCACCTTCTGCATAGCAATTTACAGCGACGCATGAACTTGGTCTTTCGAGGAGTTCAGCAAAGGCATTTGGTACTAACTCCCATGCTGCATCCCTAAAATGATGTGTAAAATTTTATTAAGTATTTTTTAAGGGTTGAACAATTTGAACCTAACAAGTCACATTTAGAAAAAGTCAACCTTTAAATTTTCAAAAAAAAAACTTTTTTATTTTAAAGGGCCATACAAATGTTGTCCTAACAAATAATGGCTGGAAAAACCCTTTAAGAACACGGTTTTCAAATTTTAGTATTAACGGTATTTATTATTTGTTTGCAACGCAAAACTTCAAACGCGTGTTTTACGTTTAATGCAAGCTATTTACAACAAAAAAAAAGACTTACAGCTAGGTTCCCGAAAACGAGTGAAAAGAAATCGACATCTAAGTTGAAAAAAAAATGTGAAATAGTTTTCAGGGTTCTATCAATTGATCGATCAAGTAAAATTATGGCAGCTTACATACATACATTACGCATCCGCCAATAAAGAATTTTGTAACTGTCATAATATGTACAATTCTTGATTTTTTAATTACTTTGTACTTATAAAGAACAATAAAATATTAGTTTCTCTTTGCATTGTGTTGAGGTGCATTACAGTCAGCTGCAAATTTACGTTTCTATGCGGAAGGTAGTTTTAAGTAGCCCAGTAAAAAAGTTGTCTGGAAAGTCTTTAAAGAACATTGTTTTACTCTGCTGCTTTTAATTTAAACTAATTTCTTCTTCTCGAATTCAAATCACACCAAAAAAGAGTTGTAGAGATTGGGCAGGTTCAGACGACATAAGGGACTTGAAAGTTTCTAGTACCTAAAAATTACCTTCCAATTAAGGCGACTTTAATGTTTTTTTTTTCATTCAACTGAAAATTGATCTTTGTTACTCTATGATCTATTTTTTTTTTGTACAACTTCATTTACTGCTTTCCATAAAAGGGTTCCATTTCAATTTGGAAAATAAATAGCTAATATTTCTTTACAATACAAAATAGAAATCGTGATGGACTTGTAGGGTGCCTGATGAGTGTTTTTGTAGACAATACTGTTTTTGGTAGTTTTTGAACTATGAACTTAAAGTAGAGGTTTGTGAAGTAAAATTCTGAAGTTGAAATTCATGTCACTTAAAAAACTAACTAGTTGCCTTGCTCAAAATGTACGTTCAAAGAATGAAGTTGACTTCAAATGAAGTCCCTTAAGTTGTCTGAACCTGCCAATTGTTTCTTAGGGAAGAACGACTTTAAAAAAAAAATGTGACATGTGTTATCAGCTATGCGCAGCTTTCTTGAAATAGGTTCAAAAAGGACGTAATTTGTATGGTGATAAGGTAGGGGAAAATGAGGGACATGTGTGAGGTTCCGTGAATTAGCATAAATGGAAATCTTTTCAAGATGAAATTGTGAGTCTATGTACCTGTTGGTGTAGAAAGAGAATATCAGCGACATCACGGTATTTTTGGAGGCTTTGAATGTAATTAAATTAGTTCATTGAACATAATTGAAAACTTTTCACTAGTGTTTAATACAATAAGCATATCATCTTACACCTCCTGATATTTTAAATTCTGGTCCGACAGATTCCGTTTTAATTGTAGGTGTGCTAATAAGTGCATTCTACATAAAAATCTGTTCGACCGTATCGAAAGCTTTGGAAAAATCGATAAAAGCAAAGGTAATAGTTATATTGTACTAGTTGCATTTTTCTGTTATATGATTAACGTGTTGTAAATAATCCATTGTTTAAAAGCCTGATCAGAATCTAGCTTGTTCCTTTTAAATTGGAAATGTTATGCTTACATGTCTGCTGTTATCATTATCGTCTTTTTTAATTTTTTTTTGTATGGGCATTATATCAGATTTTGACCACTGGGTGGGACTTTCCGTGTGTCCAAACATGGTTAAAAATTTCCTTCAACCAGTTAGGCAATACATATTTTCCTATCATAGAGATCCCATCATTTTCTACGCATTTATATTTTTTCAAACTATGTATCGCTTTTAAAATTTCACTTTTAAGAAATGGTTGAAATATTTCTTCATTGTTATGTTGTTGAATATTTAATTTATCTTTCCTATCAAGTGATTGTTATTATGTCATACAAATTGCTGTAAATGTTTGCACCCTTGTCTTTTTTATGATGTGTTTTCGAAGCATTATTTTATTAGATTTAGAATATCTGATAATATTCATTTAGGTTTTTGACACATCTATCTCCTGAGTCCTTGATTGTTCTTTCCATTAATATTATTATTATCAATCTTTAGACTTTAGTAGTGCGTAGGACAATCATGTCAGAGGTCTTGTTTGTGTCATCTAAGTTTTTTCACGGGTAGTGCATCTGGCGAGGAATTGGCAAATATTCAAAGAGTATTTTTTGTAATGAAAAGTGTACTATCCCTAAGTTGGTTGATGCTTTCATGTGCAGTACTTATGTTTCGATGGCTTTTTTGAGTAGGAACACGTTAAATGAGTTTATGGGTTTTATCAGAACTCTAAATTTTGGATTATTTAAAGATAAGGTTAAGGAATATTGAAATTGGATACGTTTTTAACTACATTAGTTTCCTTTTGTGTTTTGATTTGGCAGGTTTATCTACATCAAAAATATTAAACCAACCACTCTTGGAACACTGGGCCCAGCGTCCATTTGAAATTCTTTGCGAATAACTCTTGTTTTTTTTTTTTTTTTTACACTCACTTGAGATAAAGAACAAACAGAAAACAAAATGTTATGAAAATAGCGGGATACCATTAAATTGTCCGGTATGAACACATATAAGCTCTTAAAAGATTATGACGGTTCGAAAAATAGTCGATGACTATGTAGGTTTATGTAGGTAGAAAACACATTTTTAATTATATTGCCGCTTCACTACCAGATCAGGAGAGAAATCATCATTGAATACATTTTTTTTTAATTTAACTTATTTCAAGGGAAGTATTAAGTAATGAATCAAAATTATAGTCAAGTTGTTGAAGATGATTACTATAGGACTGGCTAAACAATTGTGTAATAATTTTAGTACATATCTGCAGATATCATAATTTTAATGTTGAGGGAAATTAATCCTATTTACGTTTAATGTTTATTAATTCATAGCACCATTTTCCAGATATGTATGTATATTGTATATACGTTTACTAAAAGACGAATATGTGCATTGAACTTGCTGATATGATAGCTTGAAAAGTTAAAATCAGATTTCTATTTAAAATGTTTTCCACTACATTTTTCTGATATATCGTAGGGTTTTAGTGTTTTGAAATATGGAAGGAACTGATTGAACGAGAAATGAAGATGAAGAGAAATATAGAAAAGAAAAAACCGAACAATTTCATTTAGATGTTGCTGTTGAAGAATGAACTAAAATCAATATTTTAACAATGTTACATTTTTAAGTTTGCTGCACTCACAATTTAGACAATGACATGTGATTTAAAATTTTGAATATATATGTTGAGAATAAGTTTTTATATTTTTTTATTTGTTCCAGCTTATTGCTAAAATACTAACATAACATTTTAAATGTGATTGTTTCTTTAATAGAAGTAGTTTAAGTTATTTTCTCTTTCTTAATATAGGTTGAATAAATCATTTTAGACAAAAATTATTACATCAAGTTGAATATATGTAAGTATTATATGAACTATAAATTAAATTTTGAGGTTTAAGTTGTGAATTTCTTTTGCAAAAGAAAACATTATTTGTATCTATTTTATCTTTCTTGAAAAATTACAAAAATGAATGTATTTATTAAAAGAAATTTTCAGCTGCAAACAATAGGATTAAAGTAAATTAAAAAAAGAAATGTTTTATGCCAGCAGCTACTTTACCCAAAGGAAAATGTGTTAATAACGATATGTTTAAAACATGAACTTACCTGTCTGGAATAAATATACTTTTGTAAGCCAAGCGTTGTCGAAACACTTTAGAGTCGTTGCAAAGCGGACATTTAAAGAAGTATCCAGCAGTCTTAGCAAAGGATGCCAAACAATATTTATGGAACCAGCCATTTTTACAGCAAGGGGCTCTGATCATATTAACAGTGTCGAATCTTGTGCCAGGAGTTAAGATATTATCATAGCAAATACAGCATTTTTCGTCCGGCAATGGTGGAGTGACCTTCTTTCCCTTCACATGACGGTGACAAAATGACTTGAACGTCCCAACAAAATTATGCTCTGTACTGTTTTTGTCTCCACACGTTAGGTGAAAAGATTTGTAGCATTTACTGGCACAACAAGAAATATTAGCACTAGGTTTCCGGCAGTAGCAACATATCTATCAATCAAACGATATTAAGACCAATGCAAACATTTTTTATGTTCAATGACATACCAATGGTTTGACTCTATGTGCTTCCTCTTGAATGTCTTTCGGAAGAAATCCCAACAAACCTTCGTTGTCTTCACCATTTTGCATAAGATTTGAACTCAATAGCTGCTTTGTTTAAATATATTCCTAGTTATAAAAATTGATTTGGAAATACAATCAACAGCCATACCAAACAAAAATAATGTACGGAAATTTTGCCACAGGTCATAAATTCACCAAATTTGACTTCATCTTTTTCTTTAGATTTGCACAAAAAACACTCTTTATCCATTTTTTTACAATAATTGTATTAAGTTTTTATAATTTAGCTCTTAGTTTTGTATCGTTGTGCGTTCTATGAAAGTTTAAACTGTTGAACAAAAATCTGGTCAGAAGATTGTATTTTGAGTATTTTGGCGGCACTATAGTACAGTCCGAAATCCTATATGTCATAATGGTATGCCTACAAGCTGAAATGTCGATTTACACGCACACGTCTATAACTAAAGTCAATATATCGCACACTTTTACAGATAATATTAATTTCCTGTGGATTGATGATAGATTGATGACAGTGTTCAAAAAGAATGAAAATAAGAACAACGAATTTCAAAGTGCTTAACTTACCTTAAATAGAGAAGTTTTGTGCAAAAATGAGTTTATAAGGGAAAATGTAATTAATCTGATTCAAAATGTGGGGATTATAAACTAATACCCAGTTTAGAAGGAGAATTGAATCAGGGTTTAACGATCTTATAAAACGAGGGGAATTTAATCGAAAATTGTTTTCCAAACCTGACTCGAGGAATCGAGTCATGTTTTATCTTAAAAAAAAATTAGAAATTAAATACAAAAATATTTAAAAAATCCAATAGCAATAACAACTCCTCTTGTTTGTTCTATAATTTAAACGAAATTAGTTTTGTTAATGGTTTTTGAGATGTTTGCACTCAAAGTTTTCAAAGTTGTGAAATGAAATTGTAACTTATATACAGCATGTAATTATCGATTGTGCATCACATATATATATATATATATATATATATATATATATGTATATATATATACCCTTCTCTAAAATACCGTTATCATATATTAGCGCCCAAGTTATCGTAATTATTGTAAAAGCTATTTGTATATTCCATTGATGAACATAAGTAAAATCCTTTGTCTGAACGGATTTTAAATGTCAAAATCATGTCAACTCTTGGTAAGGAATATAACAATTTCAGATACTTGTGGGATACAATTCCTGCTGAAAAATAAACCCTGAACTTATTGATCGAGAAGTTATGCACAATTGCATAGAGGAAATATATTATCTAGAGTCCCGACCGGTACCCGTCCTACCTGAAACACCCTCAAATTTTATTCGAGGTGAACTTTCCCAAAATTGGGCAAAAAAGAAACTTATGGAATTTTTGTGATCTGTCAAAAATGACAATCAATTTTGCAAAACAAAACAATGGGTTTCGGATTTTAAGAGTAAGTTTTTGTTAATTGTTTCGATTTTTAATATAATTTGATATTTTTCAGACCAAAATTCTTTATAATGAAGGGGGTGTATACAAGTTCACTTCATTGAATAAAAAGTAAGTCAAACTGCAGTGAAGGAGGTGCAACAATAATCGATTTATTTTATAGTCTGTTTTTTCATTTTAGATAGTGCCATAATGAAGGAAGCAATTTCCCTTGAGTAACCGGGAAGGCAAACCAAACAAGGCGCTGATTTGCGGGTAAGTTTTTTGTATATTATATTTCTCTTAACAAAATAATATCAATGTTTTTAACTACAGATACTGCCCATTGTTTTTGTATGTACTTCTCAACGGAATTGGTGCCGCAGGCGTTGACGGTGGAGGTGTCACCATCAAAACCATTAGAAACAACACCACCAAGTCAATGATGCAAGTGGATGTTTTGCCATGTAATAGTCGACCGCTGACGCCTTCTTCATCAATTGTGAAAGTACGTATCGAAACATTCATATCGTAGTCAACTAGCTTCATCTTCATCTTCTACGTGTAAAGAGTAATACCAGTCTGCAGTTCTGCAAGAGACGCAAACAAAACAAGAATACAATCGCAGAAAGAATCCAAAAAATGTCCAACCTTGACTGTAAGTGAGTTCAAATTTTAAATCTACAACGAATCCATTCCTTTTTGCTCCTAAGGATCGCACTGGCTTAACGGTGGCAATCATTCGGAGGCAAATGAACTGGTCCGACAAGAATCCCCAAGAAGCCAAACAGATTCAGATCAGGCTCTCGGCAGCTACTGACGATGTCGGCGAGTTGAATCCATCGATTTTCACACAGAAAATCAACATCAAAAAAAGTAAGTCAACTTCTATTTCAGATTTCCTTATATAATAAAAATTAATTTCTTTATAGTCACCACAATTCAGCATTGTCATGGTCAACCTGCCGATCAACCATTCACAGTGAAAAACCTCTATTCGTAGCGGAAGCGATCTCTGTGTTGTCGACAATGCGAACACAATGTCATCAAGCCGGAGTACCTCGAGGAATCGAGTCATGTTTTATCTTAAAAAAAAATGAGAAATTAAATACAAAAATATTTAAAAAATCCAATAGCAATAACAACTCCTCTTGTTTGTTCTATAATTTAAACGAAATTAGTTTTGTTAATGGTTTTTGAGATGTTTGCATTCAAAGTCAAAATTTTAATAAAAAAACGTGAACAAAAAGTTTGGACTCACTATTTTCAAAGTTGTGAAATGAAATTGTAACTTATATACAGCATGTAATTATCGATTGTGCATCATATATATATTTATATATATATATATATATATATATATATATACCCTTATGTAAACCACCGTTATCATATATTAGCGCCCAAGTTATCGTAATTATTGTAAAAGCTATTTGTATATTCCATTGATGAACATAAGTAAAATCCTTTGTCTGAACGGATTTTAAATGTCAAAATCATGTCAACTCTTGGTAAGGAATATAACAATTTCAGATACTTGTGGGATACAATTCCTGCTGAAAAATAAACCCTGAACTTATTGATCGAGAAGTTATGCACAATTGCATAGAGGAAATATATTATCTAGAGTCCCGACCGATACCCGTCCTACCTGAAACCCTCAAATTTTATTCGAGGTGAACTCTCCCAAATTCGAGGTAAACTCTCTAAAATTCGCTATCGGTGAATACATGTGAGTGGAGAAAAAAAAGCAAAATTGGGCAAAAAAGAAACTTATGGAATTTTTGTGATCTGTCAAAAATGACAATCAATTTTGCAAAACAAAACAATGGGTTTCGGATTTTAAGAGTAAGTTTTTGTTAATTGTTTTGATTTTTAATATAATTTGATATTTTTCAGACCAAAATTCTTTATAATGAAGGGGGTGTATACAAGTTCACTTCATTGAATAAAAAGTAAGTCAAATTGCAGTGAAGGAGGTGCAACAATAATCGATTTATTTTATAGTCTGTTTTTTCATTTTAGATAGTGCCATAATGAGGGAAGCAATTTCCCTTGAGTAACCGGGAAGGCAAACCAAACAAGGCGCTGATTTGCGGGTAAGTTTTTTGTATATTATATTTCTCTTAACAAAATAATATCAATGGTTTTAACTACAGATACTGCCCATTGTTTTTGTATGTACTTCTCAACGGAATTGGTGCCGCAGGCGTTGACGGTGGAGGTGTCACCATCAAAACCATTAGAAACAACACCACCAAGTCAATGATGCAAGTGGATGTTTTGCCATGTAATAGTCGACCGCTGACGCCTTCTTCATCAATTGTGAAAGTACGTATCGAAACATTCATATCGTAGTCAACTAGCTTCATCTTCATCTTCTACGTGTAAAGAGTAATACCAGTCTGCAGTTCTGCAAGAGACGCAAACAAAACAAGAATACAATCGCAGGAAGACTCCAAAAAATGTCCAACCTTGAGGTCAAATTTTAAATCTACAACGAATCCATTCCTTTTTGCTCCTAAGGATCGCACTGGCTTAACGGTGGCAATCATTCGTCGCAGTCGTTCTTTGACTTCCAGCGAGTGAAGAAGTGTGCATTAATCTTTTTTTCAATTTGCAATTTAAATTTAAAAAGTGTTGAGCATTTGCTAAGTTGGCATTGTGCCGCAGCTTTTATTAACTAATCGGTAGCCTAGTGGAGGTGGCGTCCGCAGAGTCGACGACTTACAGACCCACACGACTTGGAGGTTAGGACACTGAAGTCGTCAATAAAAAATGTCAATCTGTTGATTAAGGAGAACTACAGGCTGTCAATTAACAAGTACTGGGACCGCAAGATCCGGTCAGTTAATTCTAGTGACCCTAGTATGTTCCCTAAAATCAACAAGATATTCAGAAAAAAGAACGACAATGACCTTCCGAGTCTGAAACTCCAAAGAACCGAAGAAAACAGAGACGTACTCATGACAGCGCAAATAGATCCAGAAGAAGCCATCTTTGACGATGACTTTTACATAATTGAAGATCCGAAGGAAAAAGTGGAGGCGGTGGGAGCTGCCTTCCAGCAAGTGTACAAGGTGAATGTTAGCATTCGCCCCAACCACGACCTGGAAAACAGAGCCCTACTTAATCACTTTTACCTTCGAAATGATATGACACAATGGCGATCTGAGAACCGCGGTTTCATGCGGTTCAATGACGATTCCTTGGCAAATGCCATAATCGCCGAGCAAACGGGACCAAGTCCCTTGTTAGTGACGAAGGTTGAGCTTCAGCTCATCTTCAATTCAATAAAAAACAAAAAGTCAGCAGGTGTCGATGGTATATCCAACGTTGTACTGAGACATTTACCGACGGAAGCAATTGACATTTACACCACACTCTTCAACAATGCACTGAATAATGCATATTATCCAGTGCATTGGAAGACCGCTGTGGTTCATCCTCTCCCGAAAAAGGGAAAGGACAACTCCAACCCGTCAAATCTTCGGTCGATAAGTCTTCTTCCGAGCATCAGCAAAGTTTTCGAAAAGATCATTAATAGGGCTCTGACTAAGTGGGCTGCGGACAACAAAATAATTCCGGATAAACAGTTCGGGTTCAAGGCGGGTCATGACACAATTCATGCTGCGTCTAAACTCGTTTCTGATATCCAATGGAATAAATCAAAACAACAATGCACAGGTGCTGTTCTGGTTGATTTGGAAAAGGCCTTTGACACCGTATGGTTAGAGGGCCTTTACCTAAAACTGAGCAGGCTTGGCATAAGCAAGCCATTGTTGTATATACTTTATGATATGCTTAACGGTAGAAAGTTTGTTGTCAAAAGTGGCAATGTAACTTCTACCACAACATTCTCAATTAAAAATGGTCTTCAACAGGGAGCGGTAAATTCACCGATTCTCTTCAGCATTTACACCAGCGATCTGATAGGTAGTCTTACAAAGGCAATTGCGTACGCCGACGATCTAATTGCGTACAGAACGGCCCAAAAGGTTGAGGTTATTAGAATTCTCTTGCAGCGTGATTTCGACAAGATTCAGCGATATTGCGACGACTGGAAACTGAAAATAAATGTCCAGAAGTCAGAGACAATTCTGTTCCGGACTCCGTTGGCTAGGGCCACGAGGGATACGTGTAAGAATTGGCGCAAGATGGTCATCGTTGATCTTCACGGGCAGCCATTAGCGAGCAAAAGTGTAGTGAAGTACCTCGGTATCTGGTTAGATCAGTATTTATATTTCGACAGACATATAAATGCTGCTCTGACCAGGGCCAGAGGAGCCTTTGCTCTGACGAAACGGCTGTTTTTTAGCAGTCGGCTTGACCCCAGAGTGAAGGTAATTTGCTACATGGCCCTCATACGGCCAATGATCGTTTATGGTTGTCCTGTGTGGTTCAACGTTGCCCCTTCCCAGATGGAGAAGTTTCGGGTGTTCGAGCGGCAGTATTTACGACGCTGTACCGGCTTATATCGAACAGCCGAATCTTCTTATGTGCATTACTATTCCAACGAGGTCCTATACAACGGGGCTCGAATCAACAGAATTGACAATTTCGTGATAAAACTCGTTCGAGGTCACATTGCAAGAGCTATGTCTTCGACCAACAATTTAATTTTCGGGGCGTTCTATCCGAACGACGAGTATTTAGAGAGTGCACGCTTGAGCGGCTTCATTCCACCAGAGGCATTCCTCTTTTTAGACAAATGCGGTCTGATACAGGATAGATTGGCGGTCCCGTTAATCTACCACGTCAGACGAAGAACCGTGGATAGGCGACTCCTGTACAATCGGGACGTCATGGCACAAGGCGGAGCAGAGCTCCTTCGGTTCAGTAGGGCTGTGTCCGAACGGGACCGAACTGATAGGGTGAAGCAGGAGAACCAGTTTTGGTGGCTTCAATCGGCACTTGATATTGGGTAGTCGGGATGGGGTTTTAAGCCTTGGCCGGCTTACATACTTGTTTTATGTTTAGGGTTTAGTTTTAAGTATAATAGGCATGGTGGCACGAAAAAAAAAATTAAACAAAAAAATAAAAAAAACAAAAAAACAAATTAAAAAAAAAATAAAAAAAAAAATAAATAAAAATTAAAAAAAAAAAAAAGACAACGAAATATGAAAAACAAAAATGTGAGATAGTTAGATTTGCTGCTGTGGTTGTTCTAGTTTTAAGTAGTTTATAGGTAGAATAGGTAGTTTAAGTGAGTTTTTAAGTTTTATTTAAGGACCTTATTTTAAGTAGTTTGTAAGTAAAAATAAATAAAAAAAAGGTTATTGATATTAGTTTTTTCAAAATTTTCTAATAAAAACAAAACAAATAAGATTTAAGTTGAAGTAAAATAGATCATAAGGCCGAAAGGCATTAGTAATTAGTGTTATAGTTTAGCTTAGAGTGTCCGTATGGGACCATTAAGTTAGTTGTAAGTTATGGATAATTAGGCTAGTTTTATGAATTTTTGTCTAGCTTTAAGATAGGTTTAAGATTGAATAATAAAAATGAATTTGAAAAAAAAAAAAAAAAGTGGCGTCCGCAGACAAGCCCAGGGGTCGTGGGTTCGAGTCCCAGAGCGAGTCAGTGAAAAATTTGGAAGCTTTTTTTCATAATCGGGAAATTGCCGATTTTATAAATTGGGAAAAAAGGCAAATGATGAAAGAGAAAAGAGCAGAGGTATCGAAAGATACCTCTGCCAATACATCAGGCGATGTTGCGGTGGTGCCAGCAGCGGTACCGCAAAAAACCGCAACAACATCAGGTCAGGCATCTGACCAGTCAAAGACCTACAAAAGAAAGCTGACGAAACAAAGTCCAAATAAGGTAAAGAGGACCAATTCGGCTAAACGGCAGGCCAACAAAAAAAAAAATGGAGAAGAGGGAAGGAATCACCACGGACAGTGAATTCTCAGACTACGCCGAGTCTGAGAAAACTGAATACATGTCAGAAGGTGGAGAGGGGCTCTTCAGGTCTCCGAATAAGGATTTAATCCTATCGGAGCCAGAGCCAGTCCCGCAGACAAACAAGGCTTTGGAGGTAGTGGCGGACCTCCAAGATGAAAGAGAACTGGTGCAGGCCCTGCAAGACAAACAGGCAGCCATCAGCCAGTTCGAGCAAAGCCTAAATAAGCTCAAGGAGGAAATTGAGCCATTCCTCAGTCAGCTAAAGCTGAAACAAGAGGCGCGCCGAAAGCAAGAGGCAGCCCAAAAACAACAGCAGCAAATAATGCAACAGCAGCAAAAACAACAGCAACAACAACTACAGCAGCAAAAACAGCCACAACCCAAGCCCGCTCCCAAAAACACAGGAGCGGAGCAAACTAAAAAAATGTCATCTGCAGTGACAGGTCCAATGTCCGAGGGCCCATCGACTTCGGCTAAGGCCAGACAACAGCTACAAACAAGGCAACAAGAACAGCAGAAGCAGCAGCAGCAACATCAACAGCAGCAAAGTCAACAACAGCAACAGAAGCAGCAACAGAAACAGCAACAGCAGCAGCAACACCAGAAACAACCACAGGCCAAGTAAGAAAAAATACCACCAATTAGGACCCATAGAGTTGACCTGGACGACATAAAACAGGTATGTAAGTCTGCCACTAAGGGCAATTTTTTAATTAAACTCTTAAGCGAAAAAGATAAGAATTATTCGGTCCAGTGCTTCTCACTGGCCGAATACAAGTTAGTAAAAGGGTTGCTAAAAGAGGCCACAGCTGAGTTCTTCAGCTACACGCCAAAAAGTGAAAAGTTTAAGACGGTCCTTCTGAAGGGCATAAGTTCCTGCACGGAACCGGAGGAGCTCTTAGCTGAGCTCCGCCAAAAAGCCAGTGACGATCTCGATTTTATCGGGGTCAAGCCTTTCACTACGGTGAAGTCAAGACGAGGGGGTTATAGGCTGCCAATGTTCCTCGTAACATTATCGCCCCAAAGCAGTTTGAATAGTGTCGAGAGAATCACAACTCTCGACAATCAAGCTGTACGCTGGGAGACATTAAAAAGGCACGACGACATTCTACAATGTACGAAGTGCCAGAGGTTTGGCCATGCCAATGCCAACTGCAATATGCAGTTGCGTTGTGTGAGGTGCGGAGAAACCCACAAAGAAGGAGAGTGCAAGCTGGGGAATGAGCGGGTTGAGGATTTGACCCTGCTCAAGTGTGTCCTTTGTGGAAACCAAGGGCACCCGGCTAACTATAGGGGTTGCCCTAAGGTCCAGGAAATGAAGCAAAAACAGGCCAGTCAAAAAGCCGAAAAAAGTCGAACAGTTCGACAGGCTCCAACACAAAAATTCGTGGATCCCAAATTCTCTTACGCCCAAATGGTGTCAGGGAATGGGAATACGAGACAGGCTCCACCAACGGTTGCCCCCAAGGCCTCTGTGCCTAAGGCACCAGAGGTGCAGCCTGACATTGTAGCCTTGTTGTTGAGCATTCAAGGTCAACTAACAGGACTGCAAAGTCAGATAAAGGAGCAAGGCAAAAGGGTAGATCATCTCTACTCTTTGTTGCCTGGCCTGGCCCAATTTAGACCATAATGGGCGCGCTGCCGGAGACGCGCCTTAAAGTCCTAGCTGTGAATGTAAATGCACTGATAAGGATTGAACGAAGAGCCAATATGTTCCAATTGTTGAAAGACTACAGTCCCGATGTGTTTATGGCTAGCGAAACTAAGCTAAACCACAAACACAAATTGACTCATAAAAATTACAATATCGTAAGAAGAGACCGGCCCGACTCCACTCAAGGGGGCGGTGTCGCTCTCTTTATACGAAAAGGCATTAATTATAAAGTCGTATATAACAATGAATTGCGAAAGCTCAAGACGCTAGAAGTTTGCGTTGTATGCATCTCGCTCTCTCAAGGGAAGCGGATGTATTTGATTGCGGCTTATGCGGCTGGAGCTCCGCAGGTTACTTACTTTGCATCAGAACTCGAGATTGTTTTTAGGGAACATAAACTGAACTTGGAAGAAAACTATTTCATCTTGGCCGGTGATTTGAACGCAAAACATGAAGATTGGGGAAATCAACATAATAATCCCAGAGGTAACCATCTTTTTAATTTGATGAATCTTTACAGCGTTGAATATGGTGTCGACCTGCTGGCTACTGAAAAGCCATCGTATCCAAGAAGTGGCTCCTTTCTGGATCTTTTGCTGTACAACACCAGACTGACAGTTACAGACAAAGTGGGTAATCACCCGCGAAACTGCTTACAGACAGTCGAGTACGACAGTGATCACTGCGGACTGGCTGCTGTAGTGCAGATTCCGAACGAACGCGTGGAGTTGGAGGAATACGTTGCAACGCACTCTTACAATTACAGTAAGATGCGTTGGCCTCGTTTCACCAACGCCTTAGCGAGAGAACTTCGTTCGAGTGAAATAGCCCCACCAAACAACAGAAACCTGACAAATACAGAAATTGACCAACATTTACAACAGATGGACGAAACAATAAAACGAACGATGGAACGGACAATCCCAAAGTACAAAGAACGGGACCAAATGGACGCTTACAGAAACGCGACTATTGACGCACTACGTAGGCACAAGAGTGGCTTACTGACAAGACTCAAAAACTTGTACAGACGACTTACAGACCCACACGACTTGGAGGTTAGGGCACTGAAGTCGTCAATAAAAAATATCAATCTGTTGATTAAGGAGAACTACAGGCTGTCAATTAACAAGTACTGGGACCGCAAGATCCGGTCAGTTAATTCTAGTGACCCAAGTATGTTCCCTAAAATCAACAAGATATTCAGGAAAAAGAACGACAATGACCTTCCGAGTCTGAAACTCCAAAGAACCGAAGAAAACAGAGACGTACTCATGACAGCGCAAATAGATCCAGAAGAAGCCATCTTTGACGATGACTTTTACATAATTGAAGATCCGAAGGAAAAAGTGGAGGCGGTGGGAGCTGCCTTCCAGCAAGTGTACAAGGTGAATGTAAGCATTCGCCCCAACCACGACCTGGAAAACAGAGCCCTACTTAATCACTTTTACCTTCGAAATGATATGACACAATGGCGATCTGAGAACAGCGGTTTTATGCGGTTCAATGACGATTCCTTGGCATATGCCATAATCGCCGAGCAAACGGGACCAAGTCCCTTGTTAGTGACGAAGGTTGAGCTTCAGCTCATCTTTAATTCAATAAAAAATAAAAAGTCAGCAGGTGTCGACGGTATATCCAACGTTGTACTAAGACATTTACCGATGGAAGCAATTGACATATACACCACGCTCTTCAATAATGCACTGAATAATGCATATTATCCAGTGCATTGGAAGACCCCTATGGTTCATCCCCTCCCGAAAAAGGGAAAGGACAACTCCAACAATGCACAGGTGCTGTCCTGGTTGATTTGGAAAAGGCCTTTGACACCGTATGGTTAGAGGGTCTTTACCTAAAACTGAGCAGGCTTGGCATAAGCAAGCCATTGTTGTATATACTTTATGATATGCTTAACGGTAGAAAGTTTGTTGTCAAAAGTGGCAATGTAACTTCTACCACAACATTCTCAGTTAAAAATGGTCTTCAACAGGGAGCGGTGAATTCGCCGATTCTTTTCAGCATTTACACCAGCGATCTGATAGGTAGTCTTACAAAGGCAATTGCGTACGCCGACGATCTAATTGCGTACAGAACGGCCCGAAAGGTTGAGGTTATTAGAATTCTCTTGCAGCGTGATTTCGACAAGATTCAGCGATATTGCGACGACTGGAAACTGAAAATAAATGTCCAGAAGTCAGAGACAATTCTGTTCCGGACTCCGTTGGCTAGGGCCACGAGGGATACGTGTAAGAATTGGCGCAAGATGGTCATCGTTGATCTTCACGGGCAGCCATTGGCGAGCAAAAGTGTAGTGAAGTACCTCGGTATCTGGTTAGATCAGTATTTATATTTCGACAGACATATAAATGCTGCTCTGACCAGGGCCAGAGGAGCCTTCGCTCTGACGAAACGGCTGTTTTTTAGCAGTCGGCTTGACCCCAGAGTGAAGGTAATTTGCTACATGGCCCTCATAAGGCCAATGATCGTTTATGGTTGTCCTGTCTGGTTCAACGTTGCCCCTTCCCAGATGGAGAAGTTTCGGGTGTTCGAGCGGCAGTGTTTACGACGCTGTACCGGCTTATATCGAACAGCCGAATCTTCTTTTGTGCATTATTATTCCAACGAGGTCCTATACAACGGGGCTCGAATCAACAGAATTGACAATTTCGTGATAAAACTCGTTCGAGGTCACATTGCAAGAGCTATGTCTTCGACCAACAATTTAATTTTCGGGGCGTTCTATCCGAACGACGAGTATTTAGAGAGTGCACGCTTGAGCGGCTTCATTCCCCCAGAGGCATTCCTCTTTTTAGATAGATGCGGTCTGATACAGGATAGATTGGCAGTTCCGTTAATCTACCACGTCAGACGAAGAACCGTGGATAGGCGACTCCTGTACAGTCGGGACGTCATGGTACAAGGCGGAGCAGAGCTCCTTCGGTTCAGTAGGGCTGTGTCCGAACGGGACCGAACTGATAGGGTGAAGCAGGAGAACCAGTTTTGGTGGCTTCAATCGGCACTTGATAGTGGGTAGTCGGGATGGGGTTTTAAGCCTTGGCCGGCTTACATACTTGTTTTATGTTTAGGGTTTAGTTTTAAGTAGAATAGGCATGGTGGCACGAAAAAAAAATTAAAAGAAAAAAAAAAAAAAAACAAACAAAAACAAAAAAAATAAAAAAAAAAAAACATTAAAAAACATTAAAAAAAAAAAAAAATAAAAATATAAAAAAAAAAAAAGATAACGAAATATGAAAAACAAAAATGTTAGATAGTTAGATTTGCTGCTGTGGTTGTTCTAGTTTTAAGTAGTTTATAGGTAGAATAGGTAGTTTAAGTTAGTTTTTAAGTTTTATTTAAGGACCTTATTTTAAGTAGTTTGTAAGTAAAAATAAAAAAAAGGTTATTGATATTAGTTTTTTTCAAAATTTTCTAATAAAAATAAAACAAATAAAATTTAAATTGAAGTAAAATAGATCTTAAGGCCGAAAGGCATTAGTAATTAGTGTTATAGTTTAGCTTAGAGTGTCCGTATGGGACCATTAAGTTAGTTGTAAGTTATGGATAATTAGGCTAGTTTTATGAATTTTTGTCTAGCTTTAAGATAGGTTTAAGATTGAATAAATAAAAATTAATTTAAAAAAAAAAAAAAAGGGGCAATCATTCGGAGGCAAATGAACTGGTCCGACAAGAATCCCCAAGAAGCCAAACAGATTTAGATCAGGCTCTCGGCAGCTACTGACGATGTCGGCGAGTTGAATCCATCGATTTTCACACAGAAAATCAACATCAAAAAATGTAAGTCAACTTCCATTTCAGATTTCCTTATATAATAAAAATTAATTTCTTTATAGTCACCACAATTCAGCATTGTCATGGTCAACCTGTCGATCAACCATTCACAGTGAAAAAATTCTATTCGTAGCGGAAGCGATCTCTGTGTTGTCGACAATGCGAACACAATGTCATCAAGCCGGAGTACCATCCAGGATCGATCAAGTATCGCATTTAATTGTTTGCTAACTACCATGTGCCCGACGTTCTGCTTGTGCGTTGTGAAAAGCCACTGAAGCCTGGCACGTCCACTGAATTGATCCTCAAGCTAACTAACCCAACGATGTACCATATGACCACAACCATTATGAAACTGCCAACCAGAACGGTGAATGATCGACTTCAAATAAAAGTTCAACGAAAGTAACCAACGTAAATAACAAAAAATTCGATTTGGAAATTCTTATGTTGTTTCTCTTATTTTTTTTATAGATTCACCACTTGGAGAAAGTCCAATAAAGTAACAATCACACCTGAAGAAGGACTAAAACCAGGCGATTATGTTACCCTTAGTTTCTTGATGAAATATACTTTTGTGAATACATACACACGCCCGAAAAGAAAGGACGTCAAAAACACGAAGTTTTTGCAAAAGTTGGTCAATTTGAAGCCTAGATTTATTTCTATGTATATCTAGAAAATAATCTTTTTTGCAAACAACTTGTTTATTTATTTTGAGATATAGTGTAATTTGGTATATATTGTATTATCTACTGTTTCTTTTCTGACTAGGATTATTTTTATTCAAAATTTATTATTTATTATTTGCTTCAGGGGTTGAATTCGGTTGAATCAAGTGAATTTTGAAGAATATACAAATGGTAATGTACAAATTGATCGGATTAGCCAATATAAAACATCACATTTTCGGTTGTTTGGGGGCAGCACAACTCGAACCTTGAACAAAATAAGACCTACATAACTAAAATGTTCGTTGGAATTTTTACCCGCCCATTTAAACGATATAAATTTGATTAGATGAAAAGTACGAAACAAATTTAAGAAAAAATATTGTAGATTCGGAAATCATCGCATTTTTTTTGTTGAAAAAAAACTGCTTCGTGAATTTAGTGAGCCTAAAAAATCCTTAAATGTAAGTATGTATATTATGTCACCAATTATAACGATGAGTGTCGAATGGAATTTAAAAACATATTTGAATTAATTTCATTGTATTTAAAAAAATATATAAACATGATTAACAAACCAGGGAGTCTACATGTTTAATGATTCAAATTATTTATTTTTATTACAAAAAAGAATACAATATTATTATTAATGACTTTTAATTAATGTAAAACTGAATATGGATATAAGCTAAACAAATTGTTTTTATTCATATGCTCATCCTTGTCAACAAAAAGGAGTGTTACCGAAATATTCATTTGAATATTTTTATTATTATTCTTATAAGAAAAGGCGTCGCACGGCACTGACAACTTGATCAGATAGACGTATGTTTATGTTTGGTAATTTTGTTGGTTAGGATGACTAAATTATTCCTATATACCATGAATGAATGAGATAGTGGTATGACTGGATTGAGAAGAAAAATGTATAAGAAATACTATCTAATATTGTAGTAGATTTTTCATTCCTAAGCTTAAGAGTGCGTTCCGAGCAGCAACTCAAAGAGAGGGTAGGGTGTAGAATTCGTGACTGGCCAAATTAAGCAGAAACTTGAGTTAGGTGGTTTTTGAAAAGCTTAAGCTCAAATATAAAATATCAATATCAATAGAGTTCAATGATCCTGGAAAGAGGGGTTTTGCAGGATTATCTGCCATTGGATAGCTGCAAAGCTTTTTTTTTAAAAAAAAAAAAGAGAAATTAAGAACAAAGGCGTAGGTAGATAATTTATTAACTTCTGAGCAGTGAAAGCCATTAAACGTTCGGTTACCGGAATAGTTATTGTCTAAACGACCATTTCAGTCGAGACAAAGAAATTAGCGATTTTCTTTGTCGTTAAAAATTTCCTTGGTAAAAAGACCCGAAACAAAGAAGGAGTTGCAATTCAAAACTTACATAAAAGTAATTTTATATTTCTTGGTAAGAATATTTTGATATTTTTTTTTTTTTGAAAGTGATAGTAACCTTCTTTGTTTAATAGAATTTAAATTGGCAGTCGGAAATAACGGCTGCCCGATATATTCATCCCGGTTCCCGGAATAATTATTAAATACACCCCAAAGAAAAAGCCAACCTATAAAAACTACCAGGGTAACAAGGAAAAAGCAGGCAGCCGAAGTATAGTTTGAGCAGTGCAGGAACTTCGCTCCATATCCACCTTCAATACAACACACATAGGAATTTGGAAGGTCACATAATTATACAGCCGCCGTAGTTGAGAGGTTTCAGTCGTTATTTGACCTCCAACGAGAGTAGAAGTGTTTTCATTTATAATTATTTCCAAGTTAAACAGTGCAAGTTAAGTTTTAAGTAAAGTTGGCAGTTTGCCACCAGCAAAAATAACAATTCGATAGCCCAGTGGAAGTGGCGTCCGGAAGTCGTTCTTTGACTTCCAGCGAGTGAAGAAGTGTGCATTAATCTTTTTTCAATTTGCAATTTAAATTTAAAAAGTGTTGAGCATTTGCTAAGTTGGCATTGTGCCGCAGTTTTTATTAACTAATCGGTAGCCAAGTGGAGGTGGCGTCCGAACACGACGACTGGAAACTGAAAATAAATGTCCAGAAGTCAGAGACAATTCTGTTCCGGACTCCGTTGGCTAGGGCCACGAGGGATATTTGTAAGAATTGGCGCAAGATGGTCATCGTTGATCTTCACGGGCAGCCATTGGCGAGCAAAAATGTAGTGAAGTACCTCGGTATCTGGTTAGATCAGTATTTATATTTCGACAGACATATAAATGCTGCTCTGACCAGGGCCAGAGGAGCCTTCGCTCTGACGAAACGACTGTTTTTTAGCAGTCGGCTTGACCCCAGAGTGAAGGTAATTTGCTACATGGCCCTCATACGGCCAATGATCGTTTATGGTTGTCCTGTGTGGTTCAACGTTGCCCCTTCCCAGATGGAGAAGTTTCGGGTGTTCGAGCGGCAGTATTTACGACGCTGTACCGGCTTATATCGAACAGCCGAATCTTCTTATGTGCATTACTATTCCAACGAGGTCCTATACAACGGGGCTCGAATCAACAGAATTGACAATTTCGTGATAAAACTCGTTCGAGGTCACATTGCAAGAGCTATGTCTTCGACCAACAATTTAATTTTCGGGGCGTTCTATCCGAACGACGAGTATTTTGAGAGTGCACGCTTGAGCGGCTTCATTCCCCCAGAGGCATTCCTCTTTTTAGATAGATGCGGTCTGATACAGGATAGATTGGCAGTTCCGTTAATCTACCACGTCAGGCGAAGAACCGTGGATAGGCGACTCCTGTACAATCGGGACGTCATGGCACAAGGCGGAGCAGAGCTCCTTCGGTTCAGTAGGGCTGTGTCCGAACGGGACCGAACTGATAGGGTGAAGCAGGAGAACCAGTTTTGGTGGCTTCAATCGGCACTTGATAGTGGGTAGTCGGGATGGGGTTTTAAGCCTTGGCCGGCTTACATACTTGTTTTATGTTTAGGGTTTAGTTTTAAGTAGAATAGGCATGGTGGCACGAAAAAAAAAAAAATAAAAAAAAAAAATAAAAAAAAACAAAAAATAAAAAAAAAAAAAACCATTCAAAATCATTAAAAAAAAAATAAATAAAAATTAAAAAAAAAAAAAAAAAAAAAGTCAACGAAATATGAAAAACAAAAATGTTAGATAGTTAGATTTGCTGCTGTGGTTGTTCTAGTTTTAAGTAGTTTATAGGTAGAATAGGTAGTTTAAGTTAGTTTTTAAGTTTTATTTAAGGACCTTATTTTAAGTAGTTTGTAAGTAAAAATAAATAAAAAAAAGGTTATTGATATTAGTTTTTTCAAAATTTTCTAATAAAAACAAAACAAATAAAATTTAAATAGAAGTAAAATAGATCTTAAGGCCGAAAGGCATTAGTAATTAGTGTTATAGTTTAGCTTAGAGTGTCCGTATGGGACCATTAAGTTAGTTGTAAGTTATGGATAATTAGGCTTGTTTTATGAATTTTTGTCTAGCTTTAAGATAGGTTTAAGATTGAATAAATAAAAATGAATTTGGAAAAAAAAAGTGGCGTCCGAACACAATACCAAGGGTCGTGGGTTCGAATCCCGGGCGGAGCGCACCAAAAATATAGAAGCTTTTTTTCACAATCGAGAAATCGTAGATTTTATTGATTGGGAAAAAAAGCAAATGGAGAAGGAGCGGAAAGCAGGGGTATCGAAAGATACCTCTGCCAATTCATCAGGTGATGCCAATGTGGTGCCATCAGCGGTACACAAATTCACCGCAACATCATCAGGCCACCAGTCTGATAGTCAATTAAATGTTAAGAGAAAACTCAAGCCTAACCTTGTGGAAAGGAACAATGCTGCTAAGCGCGGAGCGATGCGACAAGGCGTGCAGCAAAAAAAACAACATGAGATGACGTCACAAAGCGAGTCGTCAGACGGTGACATCGACTACGTCTCCGAAGGTGGAGAGGGGCACTATAGGTCGCCTACAAATAAAAATAAAAATAGGTTCTCAAGCCTAGCGCCGCCAGAGCAGCCTAAGGAAAGGGAGATGGAGGTGACTGAAGCCCCCAACGACAACGAAGCCGATGAGGTGGAGCTGGCACAAGTGCTGCAGGCAAAAAAGCAGCAAATAGATGCCTACGAGGACGAGCTAAAAAAGCTGAAGGAGGAGATGGAGCCCCTTCTCAGTGCACTAAGAAACAAAATTGAAGCGCGCCGACAAAAAGAGGCAGCTGAGAAGGAGGACAAACAAGCACAACGGCTATTACAACAACAACAGCAGCAACAGGCGAAGCAAAAAAAGCCTGAAACAAGACAGCAACAACAACCACAGCAGCAACAACCAAAGCCCGCTACCAAAATCACTGGAGCGGAGCAAAAAATAAAGACTTTACCAGCAGTGACAGGCCCAATGCCTGAGGGCCCATCTACCTCGAGTAAGGCCAAGCAGCAGCAACAACAAGAGCTACAAGCAAGGCAGCAGCAGCAGAAACAGCAACAAAAGCCGCAGAAGCAGCAACAGCAGCAGCAGCAGCAATACCAGAATCAACCACAGCCTAACAAAGAAAAAATACCACCAATAAGGACCCATAAGGTTGACATACAGGACATTAAACAGGTATGTAAGTCGGCCACTAAGGGCAAATTTCTCATTAAAATTCTGAACGAAAAAGAAAAGAATTATTCGGTCCAGTGCTTCTCACTGCCCGAATACAAGTTAGTTAAAGAGTTGCTAAAAGAGGCCACAGCTGAGTTCTTCAGCTACACGCCTAAGAGCGAAAAATTCAAGACGGTCCTTCTGAAGGGCATAAGCTCCTGCACGGAACCGGAGGAGCTCTTAGCTGAGCTCCGCCAAAAAGCCAGTGACGATCTCGATTTTATCGGGGTCAAGCCTTTCACTACGGTGAAGTCCAGACGAGGGGGTTATAGGCTGCCAATGTTCCTCGTAACATTATCGCCCCAAGGCAGCTTTAATAGTGTCGAGAGAATCGAATCTCTCGACAATCAAGCTGTGCGCTGGGAGACATTAAAAAGGCACGACGACATTCTACAATGTACGAAGTGCCAGAGGTTTGGCCATGCCAATGCCAACTGCAATATGCAGTTGCGTTGTGTGAGGTGCGGAGAAACCCACAAAGTAGGAGAATGTAAGCTGGGGAATGAGCGGGTTGAGGATTTGACCCTGCTCAAGTGTGTCCTTTGTGGAAACCAAGGGCACCCGGCTAGCTATAGGGGTTGCCCTAAGGTCCAGGAAATGAAACAGAAACAGGCCAGTCAAAAAGCCGAAATAAGTCGAACAGTTCGACAGGCTCCAACACAAAAATTCGTAGATCCCAAATTTTCCTACGCCCAAATGGTGTCAGGGAATGGGAACACGAGACAGGCTCCACCAACGGTTGCCCCAAAGGCCCCTGTGCCTAAGGCACCAGAGGTGCAGCCTGAAATTGTAGCCTTGTTGTTGAGCATTCAAGGTCAACTAACAGGACTGCAAAGTCAGATAAAGGAGCAAGGCAAAAGGGTAGATCATCTCTACTCTTTGTTGCCTGGCCTGGCGCAATTTAGATCATAATGGGCGCGCTGCCGGAGACGCGCCTTAAAGTCCTAGCTGTGAATGTAAATTCACTGATTAGGATTGAACGAAGAGCCAATATGTTCCAATTGTTGACAGACTACAGTCCCGATGTGTTTATGGCTAGCGAAACTAAGCTAAACCACAAACACAAATTGACTCATAAAAATTACAATATCGTAAGAAGAGACCGGCCCGACTCCACTCAAGGGGGTGGTGTCGCTCTCTTTATACGAAAAGGCATTAATTATAAAGTCATATACAACAATGAATTGCGAAAGCTCAAGACGCTAGAAGTTTGCGTTGTATGCATCTCTCTCACTCAAGGGAAGCGGATGTATATGATTGCGGCTTATGCAGCTGGAGCTCCGCAGGTTACTTACTTTGCTTCAGAGCTCGAGATTCTTTTTAGGGAACTGAAACTGAGCTTGGAAGAAAACTATTTCATCTTGGCCGGTGATTTGAATGCAAAACATGAAGATTGGGGAAATCAACATAGTAATCATAGAGGTAATCATCTTTTTAATTTGATGAATCTTTACAGCGTTGAATATGGCGTCGACCTGCTGGCTACCGAAAAGCCATCGTATCCAAGAAGCGGTTCCTTTCTGGATCTTTTGCTGTACGACACTAGACTGACAGTAACAGACAAAGTGGGTAATCATTCTCGAAACTGCTTACAGACAGTCGAGTACGACAGTGATCACTGCGGACTGGCTGCTGTAATGCAGATTCCGAACGAACGCGTGGAGTTGGAGGAATACGTTGCAACGCACTCTTACAATTACAGTAAGATGCGTTGGCCTCGTTTCACCAACGCCTTAGCGAGAGAACTTCGTTCGAGTGACATAGCCCCACCAAACAACAGAAACCTGACAAATACAGAAATTGACCAACATTTACAACAGATGGACGAAACAATAAAACGAACGATGGAACGGACAATCCCAAAGTACAGAGAACGGGACCAAATGGACGCTTACAGAAACGCGACAATCGACGCACTGCGAAAGCACAAGAGTGGCTTACTGACAAGACTCAAAAACTTGTACAGACGACTTACAGACCCACGCGACTTGGAGGTTAGGACACTGAAGTCGTCAATAAAAAATGTCAATCTGTTGATTAAGGAGAACTACAGGCTATCAATTAACAAGTACTGGGACCGCAAGATCCGGTCAGTTAATTCGAGCGACCCTAGTATGTTCCCTAAAATCAACAAGATATTCAGAAAAAAGAACGACAATGACCTTCCGAGTCTGAAACTCCAAAGAACCGAAGAAAACAGAGACGTACTCATGACAGCGCAAATAGATCCAGAAGAAGCCATCTTTGACGATGACTTTTATATAATTGAAGATCCGAAGGAAAAAGTGGAGGCGGTGGGAGCTGCTTTCCAGCAAGTGTACAAGGTGAATGTTAGCATTCGCCCCAACCACGACCTGGAAAACAGAGCCCTACTTAATCACTTTTACCTTCGAAATGATATGACATAATGGCGATCTGAGAACCGTGGTTTCATGCGGTTCAATGACGATTCCTTGGCAAATGCCATAATCGCCGAGCAAACGGGACCAAGTCCCTTATAAGTGACGAAGGTTGAGCTTCAGCTCATCTTCAATTCAATAAAAAACAAAAAGTCAGCAGGTGTCGATGGTATATCCAACGTTGTACTAAGACATTTACCGATGGAAGCAATTGACATATACACCACGCTCTTCAATAATGCACTGAATAATGCATATTATCCAGCGCATTGGAAGAATGCTGTGGTTCATCCTCTCCCGAAAAAGGGAAAGGACAACTCCAACCCGTCAAATCTTCGGTCGATAAGTCTTCTTCCGAGCATCAGCAAAGTTTTCGAAAAGATCATTAATAGGGCTCTGACTAAGTGGGCTGCGGACAACAAAATAATTCCGGATAAACAGTTCGGGTTCAAGGCGGGTCATGACACAATTCATGCTGCGTCTAAACTCGTTTCTGATATCCAATGGAATAAATCAAAACAACAATGCACAGGTGCTGTTCTGGTTGATTTGGAAAAGGCCTTTGACACCGTATGGTTAGAGGGTCTTTACCTAAAACTGAGCAGGTTTGGCATAAGCAAGCCATTGTTGTATATACTTTATGATATGCTTAACGGTAGAAAGTTTGTTGTCAAAAGTGGCAATGTAACTTCTACCACAACATTCTCAATTAAAAATGGTCTTCAACAGGGAGCGGTGAATTCGCCGATTCTCTTCAGCATTTACACCAGCGATCTGATAGGTAGTCTTACAAAGGCAATTGCGTACGCCGACGATCTAATTGCGTACAGAACGGCCCGAAAGGTTGAGGTTATTAGAATTCTCTTGCAGCGTGATTTCGACAAGATTCAGCGATATTGCGACGACTGGAAACTGAAAATAAATGTCCAGAAGTCGGAGACAATTCTGTTCCGGACTCCGTTGGCTGGGGCCACGAGGGATACGTGCAAGAATTGGCGCAAGATGGTCATCGTTGATCTTCATGGGCAACCATTAGCGAGCAAAAGTGTAGTGAAGTACCTCGGTATCTGGTTAGATCAGTATTTATATTTCGACAGACATATAAATGCTGCTCTGAACAGGGCCAGAGGAGCCTTTGCTCTGACGAAACGACTGTTTTTTAGCAGTCGGCTTGACCCCAGAGTGAAGGTAATTTGCTACATGGCCCTCATACGGCCAATGATCGCTTATGGTTGTCCGGTGTGGTTCAACGTTGCCCCTTCCCAGATGGAGAAGTTTCGGGTGTTCGAGCGGCAGTGTTTACGACGCTGTACCGGCTTATATCGAACAGCCGAGTCGTCTTATGTGCATTACTATTCCAACGAGGTCCTATACAACGGGGCTCGAATCAACAGAATTGACAATTTCGTGATAAAACTCGTTCGAGGTCACATTGCAAGAGCTATGTCTTCGACCAACAATTTAATTTTCGGGGCGTTCTATCCGAACGACGAGTATTTTGAAAGTGCACGCTTGAGCGGGTTCATTCCACCAGAGGCATTCCTCTTTTTAGACAAATGCGGTCTGATACAGGATAGATTGGCAGTTCCGTTAATCTACCACGTCAGACGAAGAACCGTGGATAGGCGACTCCTGTACAATCGGGACGTCATGGCACAAGGTGGAGCAGAGCTCCTTCGGTTCAGTAGGGCTGTGTCCAAACGGGACCGAACTGATAGGGTGAAGCAGGAGAACCAGTTTTGGTGGCTTCAATCGGCACTTGATAGTGGGTAGTCGGGATGGGGTTTTAAGCCTTGGCCGGCTTACATACTTGTTTAATAGTATTAGGGTTTAGTTTTAAGTAGAATAGGCATGGTGGCACGAAAAGAAATAGAAAAAATACAAAAAATACAAAAAAAAAAAAAAAAAAAAAAAAAAAAGAACATAAAAAAAAAAAAAAAAAAACATGGATAAAAAAAAAAATAAAAAAATAGACAACAAAATATGAAAAACAAAATGTTAGATAGTTAGATTTGCTGCTGTGGTTGTTCTAGTTTTAAGTAGTTTATAGGTAGAATAGGTAGTTTAAGTTAGTTTTAAGTTTTATTTAAGGACCTTATTTTAAGTAGTTTGTAAGTAAAAATAAATAAAAAAGGTTATTGATATTAGTTTTTTCAAAATTTTCTAATAAAAACAAAACAAATAAAATTTAAATTGAAGTAAAATAGATCTTAAGGCCGAAAGGCATTAGTAATTAGTGTTATAGTTTAGCTTAGAGTGTCCGTATGGGACCATTAAGTTAGTTGTAAGTTATGGATAATTAGGCTAGTTTTATGAATTTTTGTCTAGCTTTAAGATAGGTTTAAGATGGAATAAATAAAAATGAATTTAAAAAAAAAAAAAAAAAAGTGGCGTCCGGAAGCAGATCCAAGGGTCGTGGGTTCGATTCCCAGCCGGAGTCAACGAAAAATTTAATTGCTTTTTTTCACAACAGAGAAATTGTTGATTTTATCTGTTGGGAAGAAAAGGAGATGGAGAAGGAGAAAAGAGCAGGGGTATCGAAAGATACCTCTGCCAACATATCAGGCGATGTTGCGGTGGTGCCAGCAGCGGTACTAAAATCAACCGCAACAACAGCAGGTCAGGCTTCTGACCAGTCAACGTCAAGAATTCAAAAAATTAAATTAAAAAAACAAAGCCCAAACAAGGTGAAAAGAACGAATTCGGCTAAGCGGCAGGCCAATAAAAAAAAATGGAAGGGAGTGGTAAAGGGGGCTTTACCACTGAAAGTGACTTCTCAGACTATGCTGAGTCTGAGAAAACGGAATTCATTTCCGAAGGTGGAGAGGGCCACTACAGGTCTCCGAATAATAGGTATTCAATCCTATCGGAGCCAGAGCCAGTGCCGTCAACAAAGAAGGTATTGGAGGGTGAGGGGGCCCTCCAAGAAGAAACAAAACTGGTGGAGGCCCTGCAAGCCAAACAGGCTGCCATCAGCCAGTTTGAGCAAAACCTCAAAAAGCTTTAGGAGGAAATAGAGCCCCTCCTTAGACAGTTAAAGCTGAAGCAAGAGGCGTGCCGCCAAGAAGAGGCGGCTCAACGGCAACAGCAACAAAAACAACAGGAAAACAAAAAAAGCACCAACAACAACAGCAGAAACAACCACAGCAGCAACAACCACAAAACAAGCCCGCTTCCAAAATCTCAGGAGCGGAGCAGTTTAAAAAGACACCGCCAGCAACAGCAGGCATAAGTGTTGAGGGCCCAACAACCTCAACAAAAGCCAAACAACGGCTTCAAGAAGAGCCAAAACAGCCGCAGCAACAACAAATCCGGCAGCAGCAGCAACAGCAACAGCAGCAGAAACAGCAGCAGCAGAAACAGCAGCAGCAGCAACACCAGAAACAACCACAGCCCAAAAAAGAGAAGGTGCCACCAATAAGGACCTACCGGGTTGACCTGCAGGACCTGAAACAGGTATGTAAGTCGGCCACTAAGGGCAAATTTGTAATAAAAATTTTGAATGACAACGAAAAGCGTTATTCGGTACAGTGCTTCTCACTGGCCGAATACAATTTACTTAAAGGCGTGCTCAAACAGGCCACCGCTGAGTTCTTCAGCTACACGCCTAAGAGCGAAAAATTCCAGACGGTCCTTCTGAAGGGCATAAGTTCCTGCACGGAACCAGAGGAGCTCTTAGCTGAGCTCCGTCAAAAAGCCACGGACGATCTCGATTTTATCGGGGTCAAGCCGTTCACTACGGTGAAGTCCAGGCGAGAGGGTTATAGGCTGCCAATGTTCCTGGTAACATTATCGCCCCAAAGCAGTTTCGATAGTGTGAAGAAAATCACATCTCTCGACTATCAAACTGCACGCTGGGATATATTAAAAAGGCACGACGGCATTTTACAATGTACTAACTGCCAGAGGTTTGGCCATGCCAATGCCAACTGCAATATGCAGTTGCGTTGTGTCAGGTGCGGAGAAACCCACAAAGAAGGAGAATGTAAGCTGGGGAATGAGCGGGTTGAGGATTTGACCCTGCTCAAGTGTGTCCTTTGTGGAAACCAAGGGCACCCGGCTAACTATAGGGGTTGCCCTAAGGTCCAACAAATGAAGCAAAAACAGGCCAGTCAAAAAGCCGAAAAAAGTCGAACAGTTCGACAGGCTCCAACACAAAAATTCGTGGATCCCAAATTCTCTTACGCCCAAATGGTGTCAGGGAATGGGAATACGAGACAGGCTCCACCAACGGTTGCCCCCAAGGCCCCTGTGCCTAAGGCACCAGAGGTGCAGCCTGACATTGTAGCCTTGTTGTTGAGCATTCAAGGTCAACTAACAGGACTGCAAAGTCAGATAAAGGAGCAAGGCAAAAGGGTAGATCATCTCTACTCTTTGTTGCCTGGCCTGGCGCAATTTAGACCATAATGGGCGCGCTGCCGGAGACGCGCCTAAAAGTCCTAGCTGTGAATGTTAATTCACTGATTAGGATTGAACGAAGAGCCAATATGTTCCAATTATTGAAAGACTACAGTCCCGATGTGTTTATGGCTAGCGAAACTAAGCTAAACCACAAACACAAATTGACTCATAAAAATTACAATATCGTAAGAAGAGACCGGCCCGACTCCACTCAAGGGGGCGGTGTCGCTCTCTTTATACGAAAAGGCATTAATTATAAAGTCATATACAACAATGAATTGCGAAAGCTCAAGACGCTAGAAGTTTGCGTTGTATGCATCTCTCTCTCTCAAGGGAAGTGGATGTATATGATTGCGGCTTATGCGGCTGGAGCTCCGCAAGTCACTTACTTTGCATCAGAACTCGGGATTGTTTTTAGAGAACTTAAACTGAGCTTGGAAGAAAACTATTTCATCTTGGCCGGTGATTTGAACGCAAAACATGAAGATTGGGGAAATCAACATAGTAATCCCAGAGGTAATCATCTTTTTAATTTGATGAATCTTTACAGCGTTGAATATGGCGTCGACCTGCTGGCTACCGAAAAGCCATCGTATCCAAGAAGCGGCTCCTTTCTGGATCTTTTGCTGTACGACACTAGACTGACAGTAACAGACAAAGTGGGTAATCATTCTCGAAACTGCTTACAGACAGTCGAGTACGACAGTGATCACTGCGGACTGGCTGCTGTAATGCAGATTCCGAACGAACGCGTGGAGTTGGAGGAATACGTTGCAACGCACTCTTACAATTACAGTAAGATGCGTTGGCCTCGTTTCACCAACGCCTTAGCGAGAGAACTTCGTTCGAGTGACATAGCCCCACCAAACAACAGAAACCTGACAAATACAGAAATTGACCAACATTTACAACAGATGGACGAAACAATAAAACGAACGATGGAACGGACAATCCCAAAGTACAGAGAACGGGACCAAATGGACGCTTACAGAAACGCGACAATTGACGCACTGCGTCTGGGACTGCAAGATCCGGTCAGTTAATTCGAGCGACCCTAGTATGTTCCCTAAAATCAACAAGATATTCAGAAAAAAGAACGACAATGACCTTCCGAGTCTGAAACTCCAAAGAACCGAAGAAAACAGAGACGTACTCATGACAGCGCAAATAGATCCAGAAGAAGCCATCCTTGACGATGACTTTTATATAATTGAAGATCCGAAGGAAAAAGTGGAGGCGGTGGGAGCTGCTTTTCAGCTGAATGTTAGCATTCGCCCCAACCACGACCTGGAAAACAGAGCCCTACTTAATCACTTTTACCTCCGTAATGATATCACACATTGGCGATCTGAGAACCGCGGTTTCATGTGGTTCAATGACGATTCTTTGGCAAATGCCATAGTCGCCGAGCAAATGGGACCAAGTCCCTTGTTAGTGACGAAGGTTGAGCTTCAGCTCATCTTCAACTCAATAAAAAACAAAAAGTCAGCAGGTGTCGATGGTATATCCAACGTTGTACTAAGACATTTACCGATGGAAGCAATTGACATTTACACCACACTCTTCAACAATGCACTGAATAATGCATATTATCCAGTGCATTGGAAGAATGCTGTGGTTCATCCTCTCCCGAAAAAGGGAAAGGACAACTCCAACCCGTCAAATCTTCGGTCGATAAGTCTTCTTCCGAGCATCAGCAAAGTTTTCGAAAAGATCATTAATAGGGCTCTGACTAAGTGGGCTGCGGACAACAAAATAATTCCGGATAAACAGTTCGGGTTCAAGGCGGGTCATGACACAATTCATGCTGCGTCTAAACTCGTTTCTGATATCCAATGGAATAAATCAAAACAACAATGCACAGGTGCTGTTCTGGTTGATTTGGAAAAGGCCTTTGACACCGTATGGTTAGAGGGTCTTTACCTAAAAGTTAATGCAGGTTTGGCATTAGCAAGCCATTGTTGTATATACTTTATGATATGCTTAACGGTAGAAAGTTTGTTGTCAAAAGTGGCAATGTAACTTCTACCACAACATTCTCAATTAAAAATGGTCTTCAACAGGGAGCGGTGAATTCGCCGATTCTCTTCAACATTTACACCAGCGATCTGATAGGTAGTCTTACAAAGGCAATTGCGTACGCCGACGATCTAATTGCGTACAGAACGGCCCGAAAGGTTGAGGTTATTAGAATTCTCTTGCAGCGTGATTTCGACAAGATTCAGCGATATTGCGACGACTGGAAACTGAAAATAAATGTCCAGAAGTCAGAAACAATTCTGTTCCGGACTCCGTTGGCTAGGGCCACGAGGGATACGTGCAAGAATTGGCGCAAGATGGTCATCGTTGATCTTCACGGGCAGCCATTAGCGAGCAAAAGTGTAGTGAAGTACCTCGGTATCTGGTTAGATCAGTATTTATATTTCGACAGACATATAAATGCTACTCTGACCAGGGCCAGAGGAGCCTTCGCTCTGACGAAACGGCTGTTTTTTAGCAGTCGGCTTGACCCCAGAGTGAAGGTAATTTGCTACATGGCCCTTATACGGCCAATGATCGTTTATGGTTGTCCTGTCTGGTTCAACGTTGCCCCTTCCCAGAGGGAGAAGTTTCGGGTGTTCGAGCGGCAGTGTTTACGACGCTGTACCGGCTTATATCGAACAGCCGAATCTTCTTATGTGCATTATTATTCCAACGAGGTCCTGTACAACGGGGCTCGAATCAACAGAATTGACAATTTCGTGATAAAACTCGTTCGAGGTCACATTGCAAGAGCTATGTCTTCGACCAACAATTTAATTTTCGGGGGGTTCTATCCGAACGACGAGTATTTTGAGAGTGCACGCTTGAGCGGCTTCATTCCCCCAGAGGCATTCCTCTTTTTAGATAGATGCGGTCTGATACAGGATAGATTGGCAGTTCCGTTAATCTACCACGTCAGACGAAGAACCGTGGATAGGCGACTCCCGTACAGTCGGGACGTCATGGCACAAGGCGGAGCGGAGCTCCTTCGGTTCAGTAGGGCTGTGTCCGAACGGGACCGAACTGATAGGGTGAAGCAGGAGAACCAGTTTTGGTGGCTTCAATCGGCACTTAATATTGGGGGGTTTTAAGCCTTGGCTTTAAGGGTTTAGTTTTAAGTAGAATAGGCATGGTGGCACAAAAAAAAATACAAAAAAAAATTAAAATTTAAAAAAACGAAAAAAAAAAAAAAAAAAAAACATGGAATATAAAAAAAATATAAAAAAAAAAATAAAAACAAAATTTAAAAAAAAAAACAAAAAAGACAATAAAATATAAAATTAAAAAACGTTAGATTTGCTGGTGTGGTTGTTCTAGTTTTAAGTAGTTTATAGGTAGAATAGGAAGTTTAAGTTAGCTTTAAGTTTTATATTAAGGACCTTATTTTAAGTAGTTTTTAAGTAAAAATAAAAAAGGACCTTGATATTAGTTTTTTCTCACAATTTTCTAATAAACACAAAAATAAATGAAATGAAATTTAAATGAAGTAAAATAGTTCTTAGGGCCGAAAGGCATTAGTAGTTAGAGTTATAGTTTAACTTAGAGTGTCCGTATGGGACCATTAAGTTAGTTGTAAGTTATAGATAATTAGGCTAGTTTTATGAATTTTTGTCTAGCTTTAAGATAGGTTTAAGAATGAATTAATAAAAATGAATTATAAAAAAAAAGCCGTTGATAGTTTCAAGGGCTCAAAGCAGAGGTCCATGGTTCAAGTCCCCGTCAAAACCATAAATTAATTTTTTTTTACATTCAAATTGTCTGTATTAACATAAATTAATTTTTTTATATTCAAATTTTTTTATCAACGTAAATTCATTTTTTTTAACATCAATTTAATATTCTAAAAACGTCTCTAACTTAGTTTCGGAGTAAAAAAAATAAGGTGTTAATTCGAAGTATCACCACGCGAACCGAGTTAAAAGTAAAAGCTAATCGCGGAAGTGAAATATATACATGAATATAAGTGAACAAATATCTACAAAAAAAAAAGGAAACAACATCAAGTGCATCGAAAGATTGCTCAGGGTACAACAAACCTTCTATTCAACAGCAGTGGCCACTTCTCGAGAAATAAAGGGGTTAGTTTGTACATATCTTTTTGATTAACTTGATAATTATTTATTCTGCACTTATACCTATATGTATATATAATAAAAAATATATTCTTTTAACACTTGCGCGAATTAGTGGGGTGGGTTTGAAAAGGGGATTTTTGACTTAAAGTGAAATAATCAAAAAGAAAACAAAAAAAAAAAAGGAATTCAAATCCAAAAAAATTGTAATAAGCCGAAGACGCGGTTATACTTTTGAATTCAAATCTTAAGATTTTGTGCTTTGCGTTGCCAATATAGATTGAATTATTTTTCTTTATTAGTGCACTTACCTAATTGAATCAATTTAATGAAAGTAGTATTTGTAACTTAAATTTAAATAGATTAGTTTAAATATGATATATGTAGCTTTATAAAATAACAAATTTCTAATTAAAAATATATTTAAATGTCTGAAATTAAGACGTACATATCTTTTTATTTCTGAATGATAAGTACATAATCATGGAGTAATTTTTTTTTGTATAAAGGATGAGAGGATGAAGATGAGAAGGGTAATGGCTTGAGGGAGGAAGAAGCCATTCAAAGGGGTTACTCTAGCGAGGGAGTTAACCAAGGTAGGGAGGGTAGAGGCGATGTCTCGCGCATCATCAACACCAGGATGCAGAGTCTGGCAATATTTTTTTTTGTATCGACATTGAAGGGTCCAAGAATCACACCCACCACTGATTTAAGGGTTCAATAAATTGCCAGCAAGGATTAAAAGAAGGCAAATAGGTCATTACAAAATGGCGCCCAACGTGGAGCCCACTATCGCAAGATGGTGAGGCAACAGATTTTAATTGAGCCAATTCATTTTTGTTTACAAAATTTTAAATACTTTTACTTAAATTTTATTTTCTTTTTTTTCAATATTTTTTTTTAAATTCATTTTCGACATCCGTTGGTTGATGTGTTTGCACGTTCCTTGTGAGTCGCGGTGACTGAGTGTATAGCATTTGGTACCGCGTTGGGAAATGCAATCTTACATTTAATCAATAGATGAAGTGGATGCTAGATAGTCCGAGTCTTTGGGTAATTGCATAGCAAGTATCCAAATAGCAGGGCAAAGTAGCACACACTTCAATTATAAAACAATGTACGAAAGAGACTCGTAGGTGCAAGATGAGCATTCGGAAGTCCGTTCAACAAATTTTCATTTCATTTCTCCGAGGTTTTCAGAGGTCTTCGTTGATGAAGGATTGTCAATTGATGTCCTGAAAGCTGAGGAGAAAACTTTACATAGAAATAGACTACAATAAGTTCAATAGCAAATTATATAAGAATATTTTAAATTTTTTTGCTCATTTTTCGGCTCACAGAACTACGGCTTTTTCCTCAAGATCAGGAATCATTCTTCTTAAATCTTATCTTCTCATCCTTGTACATTACATGATATACATATATAAATATAACATATTAGAAAAAGTTTTCATTATTTTTTGGAAAACTTTGAAAAATTATATTTTTTCTTCTTTATTTTTAAACAACAATTTTTAACATTATTGTTATATTTTTGAATTTATTTATTTTTATTTTCAATACTTGTTTATAATTTTTATTACAAGTGGTATTGGTGGAATTTGAACCAGAAAGGTAATCGAAATTGGAGTTTTGTTTTGAGTTCTTTTTGAAATCAAATTGAAGCTGGCAATTTCAAATTGGGATTTTGTTTTTTTTTATTTTATGGTTTGCAGCCAACTGCACATTTAGAGTTCAGAGAAATTTTCGATATATTTTTTTTTAAGGTTTAAATTTTCAACGGATTTTTTTTGTGATATCTGAAGAAACCAAGATTGTCAGAAGTTGTCTTTGAGAACGGCATGAGTAGAGGTCGTCGAGTTTCAATTCACGACGATTTGAATGTGATTTTGGCGCACTCTGAAGCTAGGTTTGAAGAATTTTACCGACGATTTCGAAATAGTATCGATCGTTTTGATTTAGATAATTCATTTTCTTTTTCTGAAAATTTAAACTCAATCGTTTCAAACTCAACCTCAAACATGTCCAATGATAATTCCGCTGTCATTGACGAAGTTCAAGACAACGAGGCGGGTAATAATAGTTTAAATCCCGTAGTTAATCAAAGGGCAGACCCAACGGAACAGTTAGCGAAGAGAATAGAGAAAGGTATGCTCGAAAATCAAGTCAGGTTGTTTCAGCAAATGGATGTTTTCATGGTGAACGTAATACAAAAATTGGAGACCTTGAACTTTTCCACTCAAGGACAAAACACCCCTGCTACACATAACCCCTTAGGTACATCTAATGAGGAAGCAAACAATAATCCGTTCCAGCCTTCACCTGCACCCCGAGATTCCGCTAGTCCATCAAATTTTAGTGCAACGGAATCTTGTAGGCTTGATCGGTGGAACATAAAGTATGATGGAACTGATAGTGTTTCAGATTTTCTTTTTAAAGTCGAACTGATGCATTCATCGTCATCGTATTCCGATGAACAGGTTACAGCAAATTTTCATATTTTGTTGAGCGGAAGAGCGAATAATTGGTTGTGGAGATATTTGCGGAAAAACCCAACAGCTAAGTTATCCGATCTAAAGATGGCGATAAAGAAAGAATTTGGGCGTTTAGAGGACGATGTAGAAATTTATATGAAATTGTTGATTCGTAAGCAGGGTTTGAAAGAGTCGTTTGATGATTTTTACAACTCTGTTATAGGTCTTAACGACCGTTTAAAAGAGCCGTTCGACGAACGAAAACTTATGCATGTAATCCGAAATAATTCGAGAGACAAATTAGGGGAAATTCTGTTGTCGTCAAATGTAAAGAATATTGAGGAGCTCAGGAACAAAGCAAGAGAGGCCGAGAGGTTCCTAGCGAAGCGAACTTCTTTTCAAAAGAGCGTTCACGAAATCGCAGTCGATGTTGAAAAGGAAGAAGTCGCTGAAGATGGTGAGGAAATAGCAGCTATCTCTTCAGCTCGAAAACTAACTTCGGTGGCTAATTATGTGTGCTGGAACTGCGATTAAAAAGGTCACGCTTATCATTTTTGCCCTTCTCGGGTAAGGAATTTATTCTGTTTCTTATGTGGTGCAAAGGGGGTCTCCACTATTGAATGCGGTAAGCATACGGGAAACTTTTCGAGGGACGAAAAACGGAAAGGGGAAATTCGTTCCTCGAAAAATATCCCCGAACACCTTCAGAAGTAAATACCCCTAATAATGTCATTGCCTGTTCGAAAGTTTCTCAAGAAAGTATTCCTGTTAAGATCTTGGAACGAACAGAACCTTTCATTCCTCAAGTTACTCAGTCTCATCCCTGTGAGACACTTAATCTAAAATCTCTTCATGAGCGCAAGCTAAACTATTACAAAGTTCGTTCTCGAATTTTCGGGAAAAATAATAGTTTAGCCAGCGTTCACATTCAAAAGTGTCGGCGTAGGTTTCGCAATCGAAAGAAATTTCGAAAACATATTGTAGAAACTATCATTTCCTCAAATGCAGACGGCAGGATGTATGCGAATGTCTTGCTAAACAATGAGTCAATTTTTGGCTTATTGGATAGTGGAGCATCCATATCTGCGCTAGGCAGGGAGTGTTGGGAGTTGGCAAAAAGAATAAGAGTCGTCGTGAAACCATATACAAATATCGTACGAACTGCAGATGGTAAGTCGCATGATATAATTGGTCACTGCGAAATTCAGACTACGTACAATGGTATCACGAAACCCCTTTCTTTCTACTTGATTCCCAACCTTGCTCAAAAACTGTATTTGGGGATGAACTTTTGGAGAGATTTCAATTTGACGCCTCAAATAAGCGAAATACAGGCCAACGTCGATGCTAGCGAAAGAGAAGGTAACTTCAAGGATGGGGCTGAACTGATAGAACTTTCACCCGCACAAAACCTAAAGCTTGAAAATGTCAAGAGGCTTTTTCCTAACTTTGTCGTGCTAGGGCTAGGTAAGACAACTTTGGGTTGTCATGTCATCGATACACGAAATGCTGTCCCTATCAAATCCCGGCGTTATCCATTGTCTCCGGTCCGTCAGGAAGAGGTTTATAAGGAGTTGGACCGTATGTTAGAACTGGGGGTTATCGAGGTTAGTAATTCACCTTGGAGTTGCCCGGTAGTGTTAGTAAGAAAGCCAGGTAAGGTTCGCCTATGTCTCGATTTCCGAAAAGTTAATGCAGTCACCGTTAAGGATGCTTACCCTTTGCCTCATATAGAGGGATTACTAAGCCGGATCAAGGACACACATTATATCACAGAAATCGACTTGAAAGATGCATATTGGCAAATACCTCTAGATGAGAGATCGAGAGAGAAAACTGCTTTTGCCGTGCTTGGTAGACCGCTTTACCAGTTTAAGGTAATGCCATTTGGCTTAAGCAATGCTGGCCAAACTATGAGCAGAGTCATCGACCAAGTAGTGCCAAGTTCGATTCGTGAGAATGTGTTTGTTTATCTAGATGATTTACTTATTTGTACGGCTGATTTTGAGTCGCACATTAAAATCCTTAACGAAGTGGCTGCTTGTCTTCGGAAGGCAAACCTTACGATTAACCTCGATAAAAGCAAGTTTTGCATGCGGGAAATTAAGTATCTCGGGTACATTGTCGGCCAAGGTACTTTGAAAACCGACCCTGACAAAATCGAGGCAATGGTTAATTTTCCCGTTCCTACGACCATAAGACAAGTTAGGAGATTTCTAGGATTAACTGGCTGGTATCGGAGGTTTATTCGAAACTATTCAGATTTAGCCGCACCTCTTACCGATTGTCTTAAAAAGTCAAAAAAATTTGAGTTGACACCTGAAGCTTTGGTCGGGTTTAATAGGTTGAAGACTGCGCTTTCCTCGGCGCCTGTATTGACACAGCCTGATTTCAACAAGCAGTTTATTATCCAATGTAATGCCTCTTCGGAAGGAGTGGGAGGTGTTCTTTTTCGGTTTGATGAGAACAACTACGAGAGACCAATAGCGTATATGTCAAAGAAACTAAATAAATCTCAGAAAAACTACACGGTTACTGAGCAGGAATGTCTGGCCGCAGTTCTGAGTATACGAAAATTTAGGCCCTACGTTGACGGATTACCTTTCAAGGTAATAACTGATCATTCAAGCCTTAAATGGTTGATGTCGATGAAGGAGTTGAGTGGCAGACTCGCTCGCTGGAGTTTAGAACTCCAAGGATTTGATTTTTCCATTGAGCATCGGAAGGGATCCCTCAACGTAGTGCCTGATACTCTATCTCGTATGGACATGGAAGAGATTTCTGCTAAAGTTATAGTGAGAGAAAATGGGCTTGATAAGGTTTCTTCTACAGTTGTATGTGGTGAGATCGATATCGACTCCGTTGAATTTGATTGAGAGCAATATACCCAATTAAGAAAGAACATCGATTCTAATCAATCTGCGCTTTCTGACCTAGTTGTATCGGACAAATTTATTTACAAAAGGGTTAGGTTCAGGAATGGTGATGTGAACGAGGAAGACTCGTTGTGGCGTCTTTGGTTACCAGATGGACTCACTCGCAAGTGCATCGAGTTATCTCATAATACTAAGCTAAGCTGTCATAGTGGCTTTGCAAAGACATATGCTCGTATAAAAGAGAAGTATTATTGGCCTAAAATGGTAAAAGACATCAAGGCATTTGTGAGTGATTGCGAAATCTGTAAAATGGTGAAGGCCCCTAACGCGATTCTTCGTCCACCTATCACCAAGCAGATTGTGACGGAAAGGCCTATTCAACGACTTTATGCCGACTTCTTGGGACCATGTCCGCGTACAAAGCGTGGAAACGCGTATGTTTTCATTGTAGTAGACCACTTCACTAAATTCACCTTTTTAAAGGCAATGCCTAAGGCTACTGCTTCTAGAGTAGTGCAGTTCTTAGAAGGAGAAATATTTCATACTTTCGGGACCCCGGAGTTTATTCATTCCGACAACGGACGTCAGTTCGTTTCAAATGAGTTTAAGAACTTATTGGCGGACTATGGCATAAAGCATGTGCGTACGGCGTTGTATTCTCCACAGGCCAACATTTCCGAAAGGGTCAACCGAAGCGTTTTAAGTAAACTAAGAGTGTTCATATCCAAAGAGCAAAATTATTGGGGTGTCCATTTATCAAGCATCGCTTGTGCCATACGTTCCGATACACACGATTCGTTGGGTTGCCAACCGTATTTTGCACTTTTTGGTCAAAACATGATTTCACATGGTTCTGCTTATAGGATATTACGAAACTTGAACGCCTTACAAGATTCGGAAATTTTAGTTTCGCCTGTCGAGCTGAAAACCGTGCTTGCCAGACAGAAGTTGTCGGAAAATTTACAAAGGGCGTACGTTAAGTCCAAAAATACTTACAATTCTCGGTCAAAACCGGTGGTGTATCGTGAAGGCCAAGAAGTGTTCCATCGAAATTTTTCCCAAAGCAGTTTCGGCCAGGGAATGCTAAACTGCTGCCAAAGTTCGTTAAATCCCGCGTACGAAGAATAGTTGGCAACAGCATGTACGAATTAGAAACGCGCGCAGGGAAATCCATAGGCATTTTCCATGCTAAAGACATACGGCAGTAATTACCCTGCAAAAATAAAACACAACAAACCACAAAGCAACGATTTCAAATTGCATTCATTTTGTTTAACTTATCTGATGTAACTGGTATGCCGCCCGGCTAGTTAAATGGGTTCGCGACCCACGTTCATTAAGGCCAACGACCATTTGCTTAAAATCATTTCATATTTCCACCGGCGATGATTAAGGATTAATGTCACATCTTTCTATACAATAGATTATATTTATTTCATAATTCACTACCTAAGAGAATTTCAAAAACAAAACATGAAAACCGCACAATATACTTAGTTATAAATCACTTCGAGCTACACGAATAGCATCAATGTTTTGCCGACGGCAAAACAATTCGTTTACCCGACTGTAAAATACCTGTTTTTATTGGTAAACAAACTTTTTTTGTTTACATATTTTTTTTTAGTTGGCCTGCTGTAGTCGAGGGATATTTTTCTTATATACAACGGATCAAACGGAACCTTAAATTAAAACTTGCACTTGCACTAGATGCCTCGAGCCTCGCACTATCTCAATGATGGTTATAAGGTGCATCTATATAATCGTCTTATTCACTACCGACAGAGGCGAAAGTCCGTCGTGCCTATTCCAGATATCGTTATACCTGGAAAAGGCAAAGCCCTGTTACCGAAATATTCATTTAAATATTTTTATTATTATTCTTATAAGAAAAGGCGGCGCACGGCACTGACAACTTGATCAGATAGACGTATGTTTATGTTTGGTAATTTTGTTGGTTAGGATGACTAAATTATTCCTATATACCATGAATGAATGAGATAGTGGTATGACTGGATTGAGAAGAAAAATGTATAAGAAATACTATCTAATATTGTAGTAGATTTTTCATTCCTAAGCTTAAGAGTGCGTTCCGAGCAGCAACTCAAAGAGAGGGTAGGGTGTAGAATTCGTGACTGGCCAAATTAAGCAGAAACTTGAGTTAGGTGGTTTTTGAAAAGATTAAGCTCAAATATAAAATATCAATATCAATAGAGTTCAATGATCCTGGAAAAAGGGGTTTTGCAGGATTATCTGCCGTTGGATAGCTGCAAAGCTTTTTTTTTAAAAAAAAAGAGAAATTAAGAACAAAGGCGTAGGTAGATAATTTATTAACTTCTGAGCAGTGAAAGCCATAAAACGTTCGGTTACCGGAATAGTTATTGTCTAAACGACCATTTCAGTCGAGACAAAGAAATTAGCGATTTTCTTTGTCGTTAAAAATTTCCTTGGTAAAAAGACCCGAAACAAAGAAGGAGTTGCAATTCAAAACTTACATAAAAGTAATTTTATATTTCTTGGTAAGAATATTTTGATATATTTTTTTTTTTTTGAAAGTGATAGTAACCTTCTTTGTTTAGTAGAATTTAAATTGGCAGTCGGAAATAACGGCTGCCCGATATATTCATACCGGTTCCCGGAATAATTATTAAATACACCCCAAAGAAAAAGCCAACCTATAAAAACTACCAGGGTAACAAGGAAAAGCAGGCAGCCGAAGTATAGTTTGAGCAGTGCAGGAACTTCGCTCCATATCCACCTTCAATACAACACACATAGGAATGAGTCGTTCTTTGACTTTCAAAGAGTTAACAAGTGGTTAAAAGTGGAAAGTAGATAATTTCAAAAAAAATTGCATTTGTAAGGTTTTTCATTTAAGGAGGCAGTAAGCCACAACTTTTATTAATTAATCGGTAACCGAGTTGAGGTGGCGTCTGAAGACAGTCGTTATTTGACTTCCAGCGAGTGAAGAAGTGTGCATTAATATTTTTGTTTAGTTTGCAATTTAAATTTAAAAGTGTTGTGCATTTGCTAAGTTGGCATTGTGCCACAGTTTTCAATAACTAATCGATAGCCTAGTGGAGGTGTGTGGCGGCCGTTATTTGACCTCCAACGAGAATAGAAGTGTTTCATTTATAGTTATTTTCAAGTTAAATAGTGCAAATAATAGTGTAAGTAAACTTGGCAGTTTGCCACTAACAAAAACAACAAATCGATAGCCTAGTGGAGCTGGCGTCCGAAAACAGCTCCAAGGGTCGTGGGTTCGAATCCCGTGCGGAGTGCACTAAAAATCTGGAAGCTTTTTTTCACAATCGTGAAATCGTAGATTTTATAGATTGGGAAAAAAAGCAAATGGAGAAGGAGAGGAAAGCAGGGGTGTCGAAAGATACCTCTGCCAATTCATCAGGTGATGCCAATGTGGTGCCATCAGCGGTACACAAATTCACCGCAACATCATCAGGCCATCAGTCTGATAGTCAATTTACAACAACAAATGTTAAGAGGAAGCTCAAGCCTAACCTTGTGGAAAGGAACAATGCTGCTAAGCGCGGAGCGATGCGACAAGGCGTGCAGCAAAAAAAACAACAAGAGGTGACGTCACAAAGCGAGTCGTCAGACGGTGACATCGACTACGTCTCCGAAGGTGGAGAGGGGCACTATAGGTCACCTAAAAATAAAAATAAAAATAGGTTCTCAAGCCTAGCGCCGCCAGAGCAGCCTAAAGAAAGGGAGATGGAGGTGACTGAAGCCCCCAACGACAACGAAGCCGATGAAGCGGAGCTGGCACAAGTGCTGCAGGCAAAAAAGCAGCAAATAGATGCCTATGAGGACCAGCTAAAAAAACTGAAGGAAGAAATGGAGCCCCTTCTCAGTGCACTGAAAGCCAAAATAGAAGCGCGCCGACAAAAAGAGGCAGCTGAGAAGGAGGAAAAAGCAACACAACGGCTGCAACAACAACAACAGCAGCAACAGGCGAAACAAAAAAAGCCAGAAACAAAGCAACAAAAACAACAACCACAGCAGCAGCAACAAAAGCCCGCTACCAAAATCACTGGGGCGGAGCAAAAAATGAAGGCTTTACCAGCAGGGACAGGCCCAATGCCTGAGGGCCCATCCACCTCGAGTAAGGCCAAGCAGCAGCAACAACAAGAGCTACAAGCAAGGCAGCAGCAGCAGCAGAAACAGCAACAGAAGCAGCAGCAACACCAGAAACAACCACAGGCTGGAAAAGAAAAAATACCACCTATTAGGACCCATAAGGTTGACATACAGGACATTAAACAGGTATGTAAGTCGGCCACTAAGGGCAAATTTTTAATTAAAATTCTTAACGAAAAAGAAAAGAATTATTCGGTCCAGTGCTTCTCACTGGCCGAATACAAGCTAGTGAAAGAATTGTTAAAAGAGGCCACAGCTGATTTCTTCAGTTACACGCCAAAATGTGAAAAGTTTAAGACGGTCCTTCTGAAGGGCATAAGTTCCTGCACGGAACCGGAGGAGCTCTTAGCTGAGCTCCGCCAAAAAGCCAGTGACGATCTCGATTTTATCGGGGTCAAGCCTTTCACTACGGTGAAGTCAAGACGAGGGGGTTATAGGCTGCCAATGTTCCTCGTAACATTATCGCCCCAAAGCAGTTTGAATAGTGTCGAGAGAATCGTATCTCTCGACAATCAAGCTGTACGCTGGGAGACATTAAAAAGGCACGACGACATTCTACAATGTACGAAGTGCCAGAGGTTTGGCCATGCCAATGCTAACTGCAATATGCAGTTGCGTTGTGTGAGGTGCGGAGAAACCCACAAAGAAGGAGAGTGCAAGCTGGGGAATGAGCGGGTTGAGGATTTGACCCTGCTCAAGTGTGTCCTTTGCGGAAACCAAGGGCACCCGGCTAGTTATAGGGGTTGCCCTAAGGTCCAAGAAATTAAACAAAAACAGGCCAGTCAAAAAGCCGAAAGAAGTCGAACAGTTCGACAGGCTCCAACACAAAAATTCGTGAATCCCAAATTCTCTTACGCCCAAATGGTGTCAGGGAGTGGAAACACGAGACAGGCTCCACCAACGGTTGCCCCAAAGGCCCCTGTGCCTAAGGCACCAGAGGTGCAGCCTGACATTGTAGCCTTGTTGTTGAGCATTCAAGGTCAACTAACAGGACTGCAAAGTCAGATAAAGGAGCAAGGCAAAAGGGTAGATCATCTCTACTCTTTGTTGCCTGGCCTGGCGCAATTTAGATCATAATGGGCGCGCTGCCGGAGACGCGCCTTAAAGTCCTAGCTGTGAATGTAAATTCACTGATTAGGATTGAACGAAGAGCCAATATGTTCCAATTGTTGACAGACTACAGTCCCGATGTGTTTATGGCTAGCGAAACTAAGCTAAACCACAAACACAAATTGACTCATAAAAATTACAATATCGTAAGAAGAGACCGGCCCGACTCCACTCAAGGGGGTGGTGTCGCTCTCTTTATACGAAAAGGCATTAATTATAAAGTCATATACAACAATGAATTGCGAAAGCTCAAGACGCTAGAAGTTTGCGTTGTATGCATCTCTCTCACTCAAGGGAAGCGGATGTATATGATTGCGGCTTATGCGGCTGGAGCTCCGCAGGTTACTTACTTTGCTTCAGAACTCGAGATTCTTTTTAGGGAACTGAAACTGAGCTTGGAAGAAAACTATTTCATCTTGGCCGGTGATTTGAACGCAAAACATGAAGATTGGGGAAATCAACATAGTAATCCCAGAGGTAATCATCTTTTTAATTTGATGAATCTTTACAGCGTTGAATATGGCGTCGACCTGCTGGCTACCGAAAAGCCATCGTATCCAAGAAGCGGCTCCTTTCTGGATCTTTTGCTGTACGACACTAGACTGACAGTAACAGACAAAGTGGGTAATCACCCTCGAAACTGCTTACGGACAGTCGAGTACGACAGTGATCACTGCGGACTGGCTGCTGTAATGCAGATTCCGAACGAACGCGTAGAGTTGGAGGAATACGTTGCAACGCACTCTTACAATTACAGTAAGATGCGTTGGCCTCGTTTCACCAACGCCTTAGCGAGAGAACTTCGTTCGAGTGACATAGCCCCACCAAACAACAGAAACCTGACAAATACAGAGATTGACCAACATTTACAACAGATGGACGAAACAATAAAACGAACGATGGAACGGACAATTCCAAAGTACAGAGAACGGGACCAAATGGACGCTTACAGAAACGCTACAATCGACGCACTGCGAAAGCACAAGAGTGGCTTACTGACAAGACTCAAAAACTTGTACAGACGACTTACAGACCCACACGACTTGGAGGTTAGGACACTGAAGTCGTCAATAAAAAATGTCAATCTGTTGATTAAGGAGAACTACAGGCTATCAATTAACAAGTACTGGGACCGCAAGATCCGGTCAGTTAATTCGAGCGACCCTAGTATGTTCCCTAAAATCAACAAGATATTCAGAAAAAAGAACGACAATGACCTTCCGAGTCTGAAACTCCAAAGAACCGAAGAAAACAGAGACGTACTCATGACAGCGCAAATAGATCCAGAAGAAGCCATCTTTGACGATGACTTTTATATAATTGAAGATCCGAAGGAAAAAGTGGAGGCGGTGGGAGCTGCTTTCCAGCAAGTGTACAAGGTGAATGTTAGCATTCGCCCCAACCACGACCTGGAAAACAGAGCCCTACTTAATCACTTTTACCTTCGAAATGATATGACACAATGGCGATCTGAGAACCGCGGTTTCATGCGGTTCAATGACGATTCCTTGGCAAATGCCATAATCGCCGAGCAAACGGGACCAAGTCCCTTGTTAGTGACGAAGGTTGAGCTTCAGCTCATCTTTAACTCAATAAAAAACAAAAAGTCAGCAGGTGTCGATGGTATATCCAACGTTGTACTAAGACATTTACCGATGGAAGCAATTGACATATACACCACGCTCTTCAATAATGCACTGAATAATGCATATTATCCAGTGCATTGGAAGACCGCTGTGGTTCATCCTCTCCCGAAAAAGGGAAAGGACAACTCCAACCCGTCAAATCTTCGGTCGATAAGTCTTCTTCCGAGCATCAGCAAAGTTTTCGAAAAGATCATTAATAGGGCTCTGACTAAGTGGGCTGCGGACAACAAAATAATTCCGGATAAACAGTTCGGGTTCAAGGCGGGTCATGACACAATTCATGCTGCGTCTAAACTCGTTTCTGATATCCAATGGAATAAATCAAAACAACAATGCACAGGTGCTGTTCTGGTTGATTTGGAAAAGGCCTTTGACACCGTATGGTTAGAGGGTCTTTACCTAAAACTGAGCAGGCTTGGCATAAGCAAGCCATTGTTGTATATACTTTATGATATGCTTAACGGTAGAAAGTTTGTTGTCAAAAGTGGCAATGTAACTTCTACCACAACATTCTCAATTAAAAATGGTCTTCAACAGGGAGCGGTGAATTCGCCGATTCTCTTCAGCATTTACACCAGCGATCTGATAGGTAGTCTTACAAAGGCAATTGCGTACGCCGACGATCTAATTGCGTACAGAACGGCCCGAAAGGTTGAGGTTATTAGAATTCTCTTGCAGCGTGATTTCGACAAGATTCAGCGATATTGCGACGACTGGAAACTGAAAATAAATGTCCAGAAGTCAGAGACAATTCTGTTCCGGACTCCGTTGGCTAGGGCCACGAGGGATACGTGTAAGAATTGGCGCAAGATGGTCATCGTTGATCTTCACGGGCAGCCATTGGCGAGCAGAAGTGTAGTGAAGTACCTCGGTATCTGGTTAGATCAGTATTTATATTTCGACAGACATATAAATGCTGCTCTGACCAGGGCCAGAGGAGCCTTCGCTCTGACGAAACGACTGTTTTTTAGCAGTCGGCTTGACCCCAGAGTGAAGGTAATTTGCTACATGGCCCTCATACGGCCAATGATCGTTTATGGTTGTCCTGTGTGGTTCAACGTTGCCCCTTCCCAGATGGAGAAGTTTCGGGTGTTCGAGCGGCAGTGTTTACGACGCTGTACCGGCTTATATCGAACAGCCGAATCTTCTTATGTGCATTACTATTCAAACGAGGTCCTATACAACGGGGCTCGAATCAACAGAATTGACAATTTCGTGATAAAACTCGTTCGAGGTCACATTGCAAGAGCTATGTCTTCGACCAACAATTTAATTTTCGGGGCGTTCTATCCGAACGACGAGTATTTTGAAAGTGCACGCTTGAGCGGGTTCATTCCACCAGAGGCATTCCTCTTTTTAGACAAATGCGGTCTGATACAGGATAGATTGGCAGTTCCGTTAATCTACCACGTCAGACGAAGAACCGTGGATAGGCGACTCCTGTACAATCGGGACGTCATGGCACAAGGTGGAGCAGAGCTCCTTCGGTTCAGTAGGGCTGTGTCCAAACGGGACCGAACTGATAGGGTGAAGCAGGAGAACCAGTTTTGGTGGCTTCAATCGGCACTTGATAGTGGGTAGTCGGGATGGGGTTTTAAGCCTTGGCCGGCTTACATACTTGTTTAATAGTATTAGGGTTTAGTTTTAAGTAGAATAGGCATGGTGGCACGAAAAGAAATAGAAAAAAAAAAAATACAAAAAATACAAAAAAAAAAAAAAAAAAAAAATTAAAAAAAGAACATTAAAAAAAAAAAAAAAAAAAAACATGGATTAAAAAAAAAAAAAATAATAAAAAAAATAGACAACAAAATATGAAAAACAAAAATGTTAGATAGTTAGATTTGCTGCTGTGGTTGTTCTAGTTTTAAGTAGTTTATAGGTAGAATAGGTAGTTTAAGTTAGTTTTTAAGTTTTATTTAGGGACCTTATGTTAAGTAGTTTGTAAGTAAAAATAAATAAAAAAAGGTTATTGATATTAGTTTTTTCAAAATTTTCTAATAAAAACAAAACAAATAAAATTTTAATTGAAGTAAAATAGATCTTAAGGCCGAAAGGCATTAGTAATTAGTGTTATAGTTTAGCTTAGAGTGTCCGTATGGGACCATTAAGTTAGTTGTAAGTTATGGATAATTAGGCTAGTTTTATGAATTTTTGTCTAGCTTTAAGATAGGTTTAAGATTGAATTAAATAAAAATGAATTTGAAAAAAAAAAAAAAAAAAAAAAAAGTGTGTGGCGGCCGAACACAACTCCAAGGGTCGTGGGTTCGAATCCCAGGCGGAGCGCACCAAAAACATTGAAGCTTTTTTTCACAATCGTAGATTGGGAAAAAAAGCAAATGGAGAAGGAGAGGAAAGCAGGGGTATCGAAAGATACCTCTGCCAATACATCAGGTGATGTAACTGTGGTGCAAGCAGCGGTACAAAAAATCACCGAAACAACATCTGACCATTCAAAGGACCAGTGGGCCATTGTTAAGAGAAAGAGGCAATCTCCAAATCTGGTAAAGCGTACAAATCCAGCCAAGCGGAACGCTAATAAAAAAAATGGAAGAAAAGACGAAAGGTGTGACGTCAGAGCACGAAACATCAGAGAGTGACGACTCTGGGAGCCCAGATTACGTCTCAGAGGGTGGAGAAGGGCAGTTTCGGTCTCCGAAATATAGGAACAAGATCCTATCGGAGCCAGAACCGCCAACAAATAAAGCGTTGGAGGGGGAGGTGGACCAAATCCTCCAAGAAGAGAATCAACTGATGAAGGCACTGCAAACTAAACAGGCCGCCATCAGTAAATTTGAAGACAGCCTGAAAAAACTAAAGGAGGAAATAGAGCCACTCCTCAGTCAAGCGCGCCGGCAGCAAGTGGCAGCGCAACGCCAACTGCAACAAAAACAACAACCACAGCAGCAAAAACAACCACCACCCAAGCCCGCTCCCAAAAACACAGGAGCGGAGCAAAATAAAAAGAAGCCAGCAGCAGTTACAGGCCCAATTGCTGAGGGCCCATCGACGTCGGCTAAGGCCAAACAGCAGCAACAACAACAGCTAAAACAACAGCAGCAGAAACAGCAGCAGCAGCAACCGAACCAGCAGCAGCCGAAACAGGAGCAGCATAAACAGCAGCAGCAACACCAGAAACAACCACAGCCCAAGGAAAAGGTGCCACCAATTAGAACCTATCAGGTTGACCTGCAGGACTTGAAACAGGTATGTAAGTCGGCCACTAAGGGGAATTTTTTAATAAATATTTTGAACGAAAAAGAAAAGCGGTATTCGGTGCAGTGCTTCTCACTGGCCGAACACAAGCTAGTGAAAGAGCTATTAAAAGATGCCACAGCTGAGTTCTTCAGCTTCACGCCCAAATGTGAGAAATTTAAGACGGTCCTTCTGAAGGGCATAAGTTCCTGCACGGGACCGGAGGAGCTCTTAGCTAAGCTCCGCCAAAAAGCTAGTGACGATCTCGATTTTATCGGGGTCAAGCCTTTCACTACAGTGAAGTCCAGACGAGGGGGTTATAGACTGCCAATGTTCCTCGTAACATTATCGCCCCAAAGCAGTGTTAATAGTGTCAAGGGAATCAAATCTCTCGACAATCAAACTGTACACTGGGAGACATTAAAAAGGCACGACGACATTCTACAATGTACGAAGTGCCAGAGGTTTGGCCATGCCAATGCCAACTGCAATATGCAGTTGCGTTGTGTCAGGTGCGGAGAAACCCACAAAGAAGGAGAATGTAAGCTGGGGAATGAGCGGGTTGAGGATTTGACCCTGCTCAAGTGTGTCCTTTGTGGAAACCAAGGGCACCCGGCTAGTTATAGGGGTTGCCCTAAGGTCCAAGAAATTAAACAAAAACAGGCCAGTCAAAAAGCCGAAAGAAGTCAAACAGTTCGACAGGCTACAACACAAAAATTCGTGGATCCCAAATTCTCTTACGCCCAAATGGTGTCAGGGAGTGGAAACACGAGACAGGCTTCACCAACGGTTGCCCCAAAGGCCCCTGTGCCTAAGGCACCAAAGGTGCAGCCTAACATTGTAGCCTTGTTGTTGAGTATTTAAGGTCAACTAACAGGACTGCAAAGTCAGATAAAGGAGCAAGGCAAAAGGGTAGATCATCTCTACTCTTTATTGCCTGGCCTGGCGCAATTTAGATCATAATGGGCGCGCTGCCGGAGACGCGCCTTAAAGTCCTAGCTGTGAATGTAAATTCACTGATTAGGATTGAACGAAGAGCCAATATGTTCCAATTGTTGACAGACTACAGTCCCGATGTGTTTATGGCTAGCGAAACTAAGCTAAACCACAAACACAAATTGACTCATAAAAATTACAATATCGTAAGAAGAGACCGGCCCGACTCCACTCAAGGGGGTGGTGTCGCTCTCTTTATACGAAAAGGCATTAATTATAAAGTCATATACAACAATGAATTGCGAAAGCTCAAGACGCTAGAAGTTTGCGTTGTATGCATCTCTCTCACTCAAGGGAAGCAAATGCATATGATTGCGGCTTATGCGGCTGGAGCTCCGCAGGTCACTTACTTTGCATCAGAACTCGAGATTGTTTTTAGAGAACTTAAACTGAGCTTGGAAGAAAACTATTTCATCTTGGCCGGTGATTTGAACGCAAAACATGAAGATTGGGGAAATCAACATAGTAATCCCAGAGGTAATCATCTTTTTAATTTGATGAATCTTTACAGCGTTGAATATGGCGTCGACCTGCTGGCTACTGAAAGGCCATCGTATCCAAGAAGCGGCTCCTTTCTGGATCTTTTGCTGTACGACACCAGACTGACAGTAACAGACAAAGTGGGTAATCACCCTCGAAACTGCTTACAGACAGTCGAGTACGACAGTGATCACTGCGGACTGGCTGCTGTAATGCAGATTCCGAACGAACGCGTGGAGTTAAAGGAATACGTTGCAACGCACTCTTACAATTACAGTAAGATGCGTTGGCCTCGTTTCACCAACGCTTTAGCGAGAGAACTTCGTTCGAGTGACATAGCCCCACCAAACAACAGAAACCTGACAAATACAGAAATTGACCAACATTTACAACAGATGGACGAAACAATAAAACGAACGATGGAACGGACAATCCCAAAGTACAGAGAACGGGACCAAATGGACGCTTACAGAAATGCGACAATTGACGCACTACGAAAGCACAAGAGTGGCTTACTGACAAGACTCAAAAACTTGTACAGACGACTTACAGACCCACACGACTTGGAGGTTAGGACACTGAAGTCGTCAATAAAAAATGTCAATCTGTTGATTAAGGAGAACTACAGGCTATCAATTAACAAGTACTGGGACCGCAAGATCCGGTCAGTTAATTCGAGCGACCCTAGTATGTTCCCTAAAATCATCAAGATATTCAGAAAAAAGAACGACAATTACCTTACGAGTCTGAAACTCCAAAGAACCGAAGAAAACAGAGACGTACTCATGACAGCGCAAATAGATCCAGAAGAAGCCATCTTTGACGATGACTTTTATATAATTGAAGATCCGAAGGAAAAAGTGGAGGCGGTGGGAGCTGCTTTCCAGCAAGTGTACAAGGTGAATGTTAGCATTCGCCCCAACAACGACCTGGGAAACAGAGCACTACTTAATCACTTTTACCTTCGAAATGATATGACACAATGGCGATCTGAGAACCGCGGTTTCATGCGGTTCAATGACGATTCCTTGGCAAATGCCATAATCGCCGAGCAAACGGGACCAAGTCCCTTGTTAGTGACAAAGGTTGAGCTTCAGCTCATCTTCAATTCAATAAAAAATAAAAAGTCAGCAGGTGTCGATGGTATATCCAACGTTGTACTAAGACATTTACCGACGGAAGCAATTGACATTTACACCACACTCTTCAACAATGCACTGAATAATGCATACTATCCAGTGCATTGGAAGACCGCTGTGGTTCATCCTCTCCCGAAAAAGGGAAAGGACAACTCCAACCCGTCAAATCTTCGGTCGATAAGTCTTCTTCCGAGCATCAGCAAAGTTTTCGAAAAGATCATTAATAGGGCCCTGACTAAGTGGGCTGCGGACAACAAAATAATTCCGGATAATCAGTTCGGGTTCAAGGCGGGTCATGACACAATTCATGCTGCGTCTAAACTCGTTTCTGATATCCAATGGAATAAATCAAAACAACAATGCACAGGTGCTGTTCTGGTTGATTTGGAAAAGGCCTTTGACACCGTATGGTTAGAGGGTCTTTACCTAAAACTGAGCAGACTTGGCATAAGCAAGCCATTGTTGTATATACTTTATGATATGCTTAACGGTAGAAAGTTTGTTGTCAAAAGTGGCAATGTAACTTCTACCACAACATTTTCAATTAAAAATGGTCTTCAACAGGGAGCGGTGAATTCGCCGATTCTCTTCAGCATTTACACCAGCGATCTGATAGGTAGTCTTACAAAGGCAATTGCATACGCCGACGATCTAATTGCGTACAGAACGGCCCGAAAGGTTGAGGTTATTAGAATTCTCTTGCAGCGTGATTTCGACAAGATTCAGCGATATTGCGACGACTGGAAACTGAAAATAAATGTCCAGAAGTCGGAGACAATTCTGTTCCGGACTCCGTTGGCTAGGGCCACGAGGGATACGTGCAAGAATTGGCGCAAGATGGTCATCGTTGATCTTCATGGGCAGCCATTAGCGAGGAAAAGTGTAGTGAAGTACCTCGGTATCTGGTTAGATCAGTATTTATATTTCGACAGACATATAAATGCTGCTCTGACCAGGGCCAGAGGAGCCTTTGCTCTGACGAAACGGCTGTTTTTTAGCAGTCGGCTTGACCCCAGAGTGAAGGTAATTTGCTACATGGCCCTCATACGGCCAATGATCGTTTATGGTTGTCCTGTGTGGTTCAACGTTGCCCCTTCCCAGATGGAGAAGTTTCGGGTGTTCGAGCGGCAGTATTTACGACGCTGTACCGGCTTATATCGAACAGCCGAATCTTCTTATGTGCATTACTATTCCAACGAGGTCCTATACAACGGGGTTCGAATCAACAGAATTGACAATTTCGTGATAAAACTCGTTCGAGGTCACATTGCAAGAGCTATGTCTTCGACCAACAATTTAATTTTCGGGGCGTTCTATCCGAACGACGAGTATTTTGAGAGTGCACGCTTGAGCGGCTTCATTCCCCCAGAGGCATTCCTCTTTTTAGATAGATGCGGTCTGATACGGTCTGAAGAACCGTGGATAGGCGACTCCTGTACAATCGGGACGTCATGGCACAAGGCGGAGCAGAGCTCCTTCGGTTCAGTAGGGCTGTGTCCGAACGGGACCGAACTGATAGGGTGAAGCAGGAGAACCAGTTTTGGTGGCTTCAATCGGCACTTGATAATGGGTAGTCGGGATGGGGTTTAAGCCTTGGCCGGCTTACATACTTGTTTAATAGTATTAGGGTTTAGTTTTAAGTAGAATAGGCATGGTGGCACGAAAAGAAATAGAAAAAAAATAAAAAAAATACAAAAAAAAAATAAAAAAAAGAACATTAAAAAAAAAAACATGGATTAAAAAAAAAAAAAAATAATAAAAAAAATAGACAACAAAATATGAAAAACAAAAATGTTAGATAGTTAGATTTGCTGCTGTGGTTGTTCTAGTTTTAAGTAGTTTATAGGTAGAATAGGTAGTTTAAGTTAGTTTTAAGTTTTATTTAAGGACCTTATTTTAAGTAGTTTGTAAGTAAAAATAAATAAAAAAGGTTATTGATATTAGTTTTTTTTTCAAAATTTTCTAATAAAAACAAAACAAATAAAATTTAAATTGAAGTAAAATAGATCTTAAGGCCGAAAGGCATTAGTAATTAGTGTTATAGTTTAGCTTAGAGCGTCCGTATGGGACCATTAAATTAGTTGTAAGTTATGGATAATTAGGCTAGTTTTATGAATTTTTGTCTAGCTTTAAGATAGGTTTAAGAATGAATTAATAAAAATGAATTTAAAAAAAAAAATTTAAAAAAAAAAAACACACATAGGAATTTGGAAGGTCACATAAGTGCTAAGATTGGCTTTCGAAATTTATACAGCCGCCGTAGTTGAGAGGTTTAAGCCGTTGATAGTTTCAAGGGCTCAAAGCAGAGGTCCATGGTTCAAGTCCCCGTCAAAACCATAAATTATTTTTTTTTTACATTCAAATTTTCTTTATTAACATAAATTAATTTTTTTATATTCAAATTTTTTTATCAACGTAAATTAATTTTTTTAACATCAATTTAATATTTTAAAAACGTCTCTAACTTGGTAATTTGGAGTAACAAAAATAAGGTGTTAATTCGAAGTATCACCACGCGAACCGAGTTAAAAGTAAAAGCTAATCGCGGAAGTGAGATATATACATGAATATAAGTGAACAAATATCTACAAAAAAAAAAGGAAACAACATCAAGTGCATCGAAAGATTGCTCAGGGTACAACAAACCTTCTATTCAACAGCAGTGGCCACTTCTCGAGAAATAAAGGGGTAAGTTTGTACATATCTTTTTGATTAACTTGATAATTATTTATTCTGCACTTATACCTATATGTATATATAATACAAAATATATTCTTTTAACACTTGCGCGAATTAGTGGGGTGGGTTTGAAAAGGGGATTTTTGACTTAAAGTGAAATAATCAAAAAGAAAACAAAAAAAAAAAAGGAATTCAAATCCAAAAAAATTGTAATAAGCCGAAGACGCGGTTATACTTTTGAATTCAAATCTTAAGATTTTGTGCTTTGCGTTGCCAATATAGATTGAATTATTTTTCTTTATTAGTGCACTTACCTAATTGAATCAATTTAATGAAAGTAGTATTTGTAACTTAAATTTAAATAGATTAGTTTAAATATGATATATGTAGCTTTATAAAATAACAAATTTCTAATTAAAAATATATTTAAATGTCTGAAATTAAGACGTACATATCTTTTTATTTCTGAATGATAAGTACATAATCATGGAGTAATTTTTTTTGTATAAAGGATGAGAGGATGAAGATGAGAAGGGTAATGGCTTGAGGGAGGAAGAAGCCATTCAAAGGGGTTACTCTAGCGAGGGAGTTAACCAAGGTAGGGAGGGTAGAGGCGATGTCTCGCGCATCATCAACACCAGGATGCAGAGTCTGGCAATATTTTTTTTTGTATCGACATTGAAGGGTCCAAGAATCACACCCACCACTGATTTAAGGGTTCAATAAATTGCCAGCAAGGATCAAAAGAAGGCAAATAGGTCATTACAAAATGGCGCCCAACGTGGAGCCCACTATCGCAAGATGGTGAGGCAACAGATTTTAATTGGGCCAATTCATTTTTGTTTACAAAATTTTAAATACTTTTACTTAAATTTTATTTTCTTTTTTTTCAATAATTTTTTTTTTAAATTCATTTTCGACATCCGTTGGTTGATGTGTTTGCACGTTCCTTGTGAGTCCCGGTGACTGAGTGTATAGCATTTGGTACCGCGTCGGGAAATGCAATCTTACATTTAATCAATAGATGAAGTGGGTGCTAGATAGTCCGAGTCTTTGGGTAATTGCATAGCAAGTATCCAAATAGCAGGGCAAAGTAGCACACACTTCAATTATAAAACAATGTACGAAAGAGACTCGTAGGTGCAAGATGAGCATTCGGAAGTCCGTTCAACAAATTTTCATTTCATTTATCCGAGGTTTTCAGAGGTCTTCGTTGATGAAGGATTGTCAATTGATGTCCTGAAAGCTGAGGAGAAAACTTTACATAGAAATAGACTACAATAAGTTCAATAGCAAAGTATATAAGAATATTTTAAATTTTTTTGCTCATTTTTCGGCTCACAGAACTACGGCTTTTTCCTCAAGATCAGGAATCATTCTTCTTAAATCTTATCTTCTCATCCTTGTACATTACATGATATACATATATAAATATAACATATTAGAAAAAGTTTTCATTATTTTTTGGAAAACTTTGAAAAATTATATTTTTTCTTCTTTATTTTTAAACAACAATTTTTAACATTATTGTTATATTTTTGAATTTATTTATTTTTATTTTCAATACTTGTTTATAATTTTTATTACAAGTGGTATTGGTGGAATTTGAACCAGAAAGGTAATCGAAATTGGAGTTTTGTTTTGAGTTCTTTGGGAAATCAAATTGAGGCTGGCAATTTCAAATTGGGATTTTGTTTTTTTTTTATTTTATAATTTGCAGCCAACTGCACATTTAGAGTTCAGAGAAATTTTCGATATATTTTTTTTTTAGGTTTAAATTTTCAACGGATTTTTTTTGTGATATCTGAAGAAACCAAGATTGTCAGAAGTTGTCTTTGAGAACGGCATGAGTAGAGGTCGTCGAGTTTCAATTCACGACGATTTGAATGTGATTTTGGCGCACTCTGAAGCTAGGTTTGAAGAATTTTACCGACGATTTCGAAATAGTATCGATCGTTTCGATTTAGATAATTCATTTTCTTTTTCTGAAAATTTAAACTCAATCGTTTCAAACTCAACCTCAAACATGTCCAATGATAATTCCGCTGTCATTGACGAAGTTCAAGACAACGAGGCGGGTAATAATAGTTTAAATCCCGTAGTTAATCAAAGGGCAGATCCAACAGAAGAGTTAGCGAAGAGAATAGAAAAAGGTATGTTCGAAAATCAAGTCAGGTTGTTTCAGCAAATGGATGTTTTCATGGTGAACGTAATACAAAAATTGGAGACCTTGAACTTTTCCACTCAAGGACAAAACACCCCTGCTACACATAACCCCTTAGGTACATCTAATGAGGAAGCAAACAATAATCCGTTCCAGCCTTCACCTGCACCCCGAGATTCCGCTAGTCCATCAAATTTTAGTGCAACGGAATCTTGTAGGCTTGATCGGTGGAACATAAAGTATGATGGAACTGATAGTGTTTCAGATTTTCTTTTTAAAGTCGAACTGATGCATTCATCGTCATCGTATTCCGATGAACAGGTTACAGCAAATTTTCATATTTTGTTGAGCGGAAGAGCGAATAATTGGTTGTGGAGATATTTGCGGAAAAACCCAACAGCTAAGTTATCCGATCTAAAGATGGCGATAAAGAAAGAATTTGGGCGTTTAGAGGACGATGTAGAAATTTATATGAAATTGTTGATTCGTAAGCAGGGTTTGAAAGAGTCGTTTGATGATTTTTACAACTCTGTTATAGGTCTTAACGACCGTTTAAAAGAGCCGTTCGACGAACGAAAACTTATGCATGTAATCCGAAATAATTCGAGAGACAAATTAGGGGAAATTCTGTTGTCGTCAAATGTAAAGAATATTGAGGAGCTCAGGAACAAAGCAAGAGAGGCCGAGAGGTTCCTAGCGAAGCGAACTTCTTTTCAAAAGAGCGTTCACGAAATCGCAGTCGATGTTGAAAAGGAAGAAGTCGCTGAAGATGGTGAGGAAATAGCAGCTATCTCTTCAGCTCGAAAACTAACTTCGGTGGCTAATTATGTGTGCTGGAACTGCGATTAAAAAGGTCACGCTTATCATTTTTGCCCTTCTCGGGTAAGGAATTTATTCTGTTTCTTATGTGGTGCAAAGGGGGTCTCCACTATTGAATGCGGTAAGCATACGGGAAACTTTTCGAGGGACGAAAAACGGAAAGGGGAAATTCGTTCCTCGAAAAATATCCCCGAACACCTTCAGAAGTAAATACCCCTAATAATGTCATTGCCTGTTCGAAAGTTTCTCAAGAAAGTATTCCTGTTAAGATCTTGGAACGAACAGAACCTTTCATTCCTCAAGTTACTCAGTCTCATCCCTGTGAGACACTTAATCTAAAATCTCTTCATGAGCGCAAGCTAAACTATTACAAAGTTCGTTCTCGAATTTTCGGGAAAAATAATAGTTTAGCCAGCGTTCACATTCAAAAGTGTCGGCGTAGGTTTCGCAATCGAAAGAAATTTCGAAAACATATTGTAGAAACTATCATTTCCTCAAATGCAGACGGCAGGATGTATGCGAATGTCTTGCTAAACAATGAGTCAATTTTTGGCTTATTGGATAGTGGAGCATCCATATCTGCGCTAGGCAGGGAGTGTTGGGAGTTGGCAAAAAAAATAAGAGTCGTCGTGAAACCATATACAAATATCGTATGAACTGCAGATGGTAAGTCGCATGTTATAATTGGTCACTGCGAAATTCAGACTACGTACAATGGTATCACGAAACCCCTTTCTTTCTACTTGATTCCTAACCTTACTAAAAAACTGTATTTGGGGATGAACTTTTGGCGAGATTTCAATTTGACGCCTCAAATAAGCGAAATACAGGCCAACGTCGATGCTAGCGAAAGAGAAGGTAACTTCAAGGATGGGGCTGAACTGATAGAACTTTCACCCGCACAAAACCTAAAACTTGAAAATGTCAAGAGGCTTTTTCCTAACTTTGTCGTGCTAGGGCTAGGTAAGACAACTTTGGGTTGTCATGTCATCGATACACGAAATGCTGTCCCTATCAAATCCTGGCATTATCCATTATGTTAGTATGTTAGAACTGGGGGTTATCGAGGTTAGTAATTCACCTTGGAGTTGCCCGGTAGTGTTAGTAAGAAAGCCAGGTAAGGTTCGCCTATGTCTCGATTTCCGAAAAGTTAATGCAGTCACCGTTAAGGATGCTTACCCTTTGCCTCATATAGAGGGATTACTAAGCCGGATCAAGGACACACATTATATCACAGGAATCGACTTGAAAGATGCATATTGGCAAATACCTCTAGATGAGAGATCGAGAGAGAAAACTGCTTTTGCCGTGCTTGGTAGACCGCTTTACCAGTTTAAGGTAATGCCATTTGGCTTAAGCAATGCTGGCCAAACTATGAGCAGAGTCATCGACCAAGTAGTGCCAAGTTCGATTCGTGAGAATGTGTTTGTTTATCTAGATGATTTACTTATTTGTACGGCTGATTTTGAGTCGCACATTAAAATCCTTAACGAAGTGGCTGCTTGTCTTCGGAAGGCAAACCTTACGATTAACCTCGATAAAAGCAAGTTTTGCATGCGGGAAATTAAGTATCTCGGGTACATTGTCGGCCAAGGTACTTTGAAAACCGACCCTGACAAAATCGAGGCAATGGTTAATTTTCCCGTTCCTACGACCATAAGACAAGTTAGGAGATTTCTAGGATTAACTGGCTGGTATCGGAGGTTTATTCGAAACTATTCAGATTTAGCCGCACCTCTTACCGATGGTCTTAAAAAGTCAAAAAAATTTGAGTTGACACCTGAAGCTTTGGTCGGGTTTAATAGGTTGAAGACTGCGCTTTCCTCGGCGCCTGTATTGACACAGCCTGATTTCAACAAGCAGTTTATTATCCAATGTAATGCCTCTTCGGAAGGAGTGGGAGGTGTTCTTTTTCGGTTTGATGAGAATAACTACGAGAGACCAATAGCGTATATGTCAAAGAAACTAAATAAATCTCAGAAAAACTACACGGTTACTGAGCAGGAATGTCTGGCCGCAGTTCTGAGTATACGAAAATTTAGGCCCTACGTTGACGGATTACCTTTCAAGGTAATAACTGATCATTCAAGCCTTAAATGGTTGATGTCGATGAAGGAGTTGAGTGGCAGACTCACTCGCTGGAGTTTAGAACTCCAAGGATTTGATTTTTCCATTGAGCATCGGAAGGGATCCCTCAACGTAGTGCCTGATACTCTATCTCGTATGGACATGGAAGAGATTTCTGCTAAAGTTATAGTGAGAGAAAATGGGCTTGATAAGGTTTCTTCTACAGTTGTATGTGGTGAGATCGATATCGACTCCGTTGAATTTGATTGAGAGCAATATACCCAATTAAGAAAGAACATCGATTCTAATCAATCTGCGCTTTCTGACCTAGTTGTATCGGACAAATTTATTTACAAAAGGGTTAGGTTCAGGAATGGTGATGTGAACGAGGAAGACTCGTTGTGGCGTCTTTGGTTACCAGATGGACTCACTCGCATGTGCATCGAGTTATCTCATAATACTAAGCTAAGCTGTCATAGTGGCTTTGCAAAGACATATGCTCGTATAAAAGAGAAGTATTATTGGCCTAAAATGGTAAAAGACATCAAGGCATTTGTGAGTGATTGCGAAATCTGTAAAATGGTGAAGGCCCCTAACGCGATTCTTCGTCCACCTATCACCAAGCAGATTGTGACGGAAAGGCCTATTCAACGACTTTATGCCGACTTCTTGGGACCATGTCCGCGTACAAAGCGTGGAAACGCGTATGTTTTCATTGTAGTAGACCACTTCACTAAATTCACCTTTTTAAAGGCAATGCCTAAGGCTACTGCTTCTAGAGTAGTGCAGTTCTTAGAAGGAGAAATATTTCATACTTTCGGGACCCCGGAGTTTATTCATTCCGACAACGGACGTCAGTTCGTTTCAAATGAGTTTAAGAACTTATTGGCGGACTATGGCATAAAGCATGTGCGTACGGCGTTGTATTCTCCACAGGCCAACATTTCCGAAAGGGTCAACCGAAGCGTTTTAAGTAAACTAAGAGTGTTCATATCCAAAGAGCAAAATTATTGGGGTGTCCATTTATCAAGCATCGCTTGTGCCATACGTTCCGATACACACGATTCGTTGGGTTGCCAACCGTATTTTGCACTTTTTGGTCAAAACATGATTTCACATGGTTCTGCTTATAGGATATTACGAAACTTGAACGCCTTACAAGATTCGGAAATTTTAGTTTCGCCTGTCGAGCTGAAAACCGTGCTTGCCAGACAGAAGTTGTCGGAAAATTTACAAAGGGCGTACGTTAAGTCCAAAAATACTTACAATTCTCGGTCAAAACCGGTGGTGTATCGTGAAGGCCAAGAAGTGTTCCATCGAAATTTTTCCCAAAGCAGTTTCGGCCAGGGAATGCTAAACTGCTGCCAAAGTTCGTTAAATCCCGCGTACGAAGAATAGTTGGCAACAGCATGTACGAATTAGAAACGCGCGCAGGGAAATCCATAGGCATTTTCCATGCTAAAGACATACGGCAGTAATTACCCTGCAAAAATAAAACACAACAAACCACAAAGCAACGATTTCAAATTGCATTCATTTTGTTTAACTTATCTGATGTAACTGGTATGCCGCCCGGCTAGTTAAATGGGTTCGCGACCCACGTTCATTAAGGCCAACGACCATTTGCTTAAAATCATTTCATATTTCCACCGGCGATGATTAAGGATTAATGTCACATCTTTCTATACAATAGATTTTATTTATTTCATAATTCACTACCTAAGAGAATTTCAAAAACAAAACATGAAAACCGCACAATATACTTAGTTATAAATCACTTCGAGCTACACGAATAGCATCAATGTTTTGCCGACGGCAAAACAATTCGTTTACCCGACGGTAAAATGCCTGTTTTTATTGGTAAACAAACTTTTTTTGTTTACATATTTTTTTTTAGTTGGCCTGCTGGTTATTAGGTGCATCTATATAATCGTCTTATTCACTACCGACAGAGACGAAAGTCCGTGGGTTCATTTGCCTATTCCAGATATCGTTATACCTGGAAAAGGCAAAGCCCTGTTACCGAAATATTCATTTAAATATTTTTATTATTATTCTTATAAGAAAAGGCGGCGCACGGCACTGACAACTTGATCAGATAGACGTATGTTTATGTTTGGTAATTTTGTTGGTTAGGATGACTAAATTATTCCTATATACCATGAATAAATGAGATAGTGGTATGACTGGATTGAGAAGAAAAATGTATAAGAAATACTATCTAATATTGTAGTAGATTTTTCATTCCTAAGCTTAAGAGTGCGTTCCGAGCAGCAACTCAAAGAGAGGGTAGGGTGTAGAATTCGTGACTGGCGTGGTTTTTGAAAAGATTAAGCTCAAATATAAAATATCAATATCAATAGAGTTCAATGATCCTGGAAAAAGGGGTTTTGCAGGATTATCTGCCGTTGGATAGCTGCAAAGCTTTTTTAAAAAAAAAAGAGAAATTAAGAACAAAGGCGTAGGTAGATAATTTATTAACTTCTGAGCAGTGAAAGCCATAAAACGTTCGGTTACCGGAATAGTTATTGTCTAAACGACCATTTCAGTCGAGACAAAGAAATTAGCGATTTTCTTTGTCGTTAAAAATTTCCTTGGTAAAAAGACCCGAAACAAAGAAGGAGTTGCAATTCAAAACTTACATAAAAGTAATTTTATATTTCTTGGTAAGAATATTTTGATATATTTTTTTTTTTGAAAGTGATAGTAACCTTCTTTGTTTAATAGAATTTAAATTGGCAGTCGGAAATAACGGCTGCCCGATATATTCATCCCGGTTCCCGGAATAATTATTAAATACACCCCAAAGAAAAAGCCAACCTATAAAAACTACCAGGGTAACAAGGAAAAGCAGGCAGCCGAAGTATAGTTTGAGCAGTGCAGGAACTTCGCTCCATATCCACCTTCAATACAACACACATAGGAATGAGTCGTTCTTTGACTTTCAAAGAGTTAACAAGTGGTTAAAAGTGGAAAGTAGATAATTTCAAAAAAAAGTGCATTTGTAAGGTTTTTCATTTAAGGAGGCAGTAAGCCACAACTTTTATTAATTAATCGGTAACCGAGTTGAGGTGGCGTCTGAAGACAGTCGTTATTTGACTTCCAGCGAGTGAAGAAGTGTGCATTAATATTTTTGTTTAGTTTGCAATTTAAATTAAAAAGTGTTGTGCATTTGCTAAGTTGGCATTGTGCCACAGTTTTCAATAACTAATCGATAGCCTAGTGGAGGTGTGTGGCGGCCGAACACAACTCCAAGGGTCGTGGGTTCGAATCCCAGGCGGAGCGCACCAAAAACATTGAAGCTTTTTTTCACAATCGTAGATTGGGAAAAAAAGCAAATGGAGAAGGAGAGGAAAGCAGGGGTATCGAAAGATACCTCTGCCAATACATCAGGTGATGTAACTGTGGTGCAAGCAGCGGTACAAAAAATCACCGAAACAACATCTGACCATTCAACGGACCAGTGGGCCATTGTTAAGAGAAAGAGGCAATCTCCAAATCTGGTAAAGCGTACAAATATAGCCAAGCGGAACGCTAATAAAAAAAATGGAAGAAAAGACGAAAGGTGTGACGTCAGAGCACGAAACATCAGAGAGTGACGACTCTGGGAGCCCAGATTACGTCTCAGAGGGTGGAGAAGGGCAGTTTCGGTCTCCGAAATATAGGAACAAGATCCTATCGGAGCCAGAACCGCCAACAAATAAAGCGTTGGAGGGGGAGGTGGACCAAATCCTCCAAGAAGAGAATCAACTGATGAAGGCACTGCAAACTAAACAGGCCGCCATCAGTAAATTTGAAGACAGCCTGAAAAAACTAAAGGAGGAAATAGAGCCACTCCTCAGTCAACTTAAGCTTAAGCAGGAAGCGCGCCGGCAGCAAGTGGCAGCGCAACGCCAACTGCAACAAAAACAACAACCACAGCAGCAAAAACAACCACCACCCAAGCCCGCTCCCAAAAACACAGGAGCGGAGCAAAATAAAAAGAAGCCAGCAGCAGTTACAGGCCCAATTGCTGAGGGCCCATCGACGTCGGCTAAGGCCAAACAGCAGCAACAACAACAGCTAAAACAACAGCAGCAGAAACAGCAGCAGCAGCAACCGAACCAGCAGCAGCCGAAACAGGAGCAGCATAAACAGCAGCAGCAACACCAGAAACAACCACAGCCCAAGGAAAAGGTGCCACCAATTAGAACCTATCAGGTTGACCTGCAGGACTTGAAACAGGTATGTAAGTCGGCCACTAAGGGGAATTTTTTAATAAATATTTTGAACGAAAAAGAAAAGCGGTATTCGGTGCAGTGCTTCTCACTGGCCGAACACAAGCTAGTGAAAGAGCTATTAAAAGATGCCACAGCTGAGTTCCTCAGCTTCACGCCCAAATGTGAGAAATTTAAGACGGTCCTTCTGAAGGGCATAAGTTCCTGCACGGGACCGGAGGAGCTCTTAGCTAAGCTCCGCCAAAAAGCTAGTGACGATCTCGATTTTATCGGGGTCAAGCCTTTCACTACAGTGAAGTCCAGACGAGGGGGTTATAGACTGCCAATGTTCCTCGTAACATTATCGCCCCAAAGCAGTGTTAATAGTGTCAAGGGAATCAAATCTCTCGACAATCAAACTGTACACTGGGAGACATTAAAAAGGCACGACGACATTCTACAATGTACGAAGTGCCAGAGGTTTGGCCATGCCAATGCCAACTGCAATATGCAGTTGCGTTGTGTCAGGTGCGGAGAAACCCACAAAGAAGGAGAATGTAAGCTGGGGAATGAGCGGGTTGAGGATTTGACCCTGCTCAAGTGTGTCCTTTGTGGAAACCAAGGGCACCCGGCTAGTTATAGGGGTTGCCCTAAGGTCCAAGAAATTAAACAAAAACAGGCCAGTCAAAAAGCCGAAAGAAGTCAAACAGTTCGACAGGCTACAACACAAAAATTCGTGGATCCCAAATTCTCTTACGCCCAAATGGTGTCAGGGAGTGGAAACACGAGACAGGCTCCACCAACGGTTGCCCCAAAGGCCCCTGTGCCTAAGGCACCAAAGGTGCAGCCTAACATTGTAGCCTTGTTGTTGAGTATTTAAGGTCAACTAACAGGACTGCAAAGTCAGATAAAGGAGCAAGGCAAAAGGGTAGATCATCTCTACTCTTTATTGCCTGGCCTGGCGCAATTTAGATCATAATGGGCGCGCTGCCGGAGACGCGCCTTAAAGTCCTAGCTGTGAATGTAAATTCACTGATTAGGATTGAACGAAGAGCCAATATGTTCCAATTGTTGACAGACTACAGTCCCGATGTGTTTATGGCTAGCGAAACTAAGCTAAACCACAAACACAAATTGACTCATAAAAATTACAATATCGTAAGAAGAGACCGGCCCGACTCCACTCAAGGGGGTGGTGTCGCTCTCTTTATAAGAAAAGGCATTAATTATAAAGTCATATACAACAATGAATTGCGAAAGCTCAAGACGCTAGAAGTTTGCGTTGTATGCATCTCTCTCACTCAAGGGAAGCAAATGCATATGATTGCGGCTTATGCGGCTGGAGCTCCGCAGGTCACTTACTTTGCATCAGAACTCGAGATTGTTTTTAGAGAACTTAAACTGAGCTTGGAAGAAAACTATTTCATCTTGGCCGGTGATTTGAACGCAAAACATGAAGATTGGGGAAATCAACATAGTAATCCCAGAGGTAATCATCTTTTTAATTTGATGAATCTTTACAGCGTTGAATATGGCGTCGACCTGCTGGCTACTGAAAGGCCATCGTATCCAAGAAGCGGCTCCTTTCTGGATCTTTTGCTGTACGACACCAGACTGACAGTAACAGACAAAGTGGGTAATCACCCTCGAAACTGCTTACAGACAGTCGAGTACGACAGTGATCACTGCGGACTGGCTGCTGTAATGCAGATTCCGAACGAACGCGTGGAGTTAAAGGAATACGTTGCAACGCACTCTTACAATTACAGTAAGATGCGTTGGCCTCGTTTCACCAACGCTTTAGCGAGAGAACTTCGTTCGAGTGACATAGCCCCACCAAACAACAGAAACCTGACAAATACAGAAATTGACCAACATTTACAACAGATGGACGAAACAATAAAACGAACGATGGAACGGACAATCCCAAAGTACAGAGAACGGGACCAAATGGACGCTTACAGAAATGCGACAATTGACGCACTACGAAAGCACAAGAGTGGCTTACTGACAAGACTCAAAAACTTGTACAGACGACTTACAGACCCACACGACTTGGAGGTTAGGACACTGAAGTCGTCAATAAAAAATGTCAATCTGTTGATTAAGGAGAACTACAGGCTATCAATTAACAAGTACTGGGACCGCAAGATCCGGTCAGTTAATTCGAGCGACCCTAGTATGTTCCCTAAAATCATCAAGATATTCAGAAAAAAGAACGACAATTACCTTACGAGTCTGAAACTCCAAAGAACCGAAGAAAACAGAGACGTACTCATGACAGCGCAAATAGATCCAGAAGAAGCCATCTTTGACGATGACTTTTATATAATTGAAGATCCGAAGGAAAAAGTGGAGGCGGTGGGAGCTGCTTTCCAGCAAGTGTACAAGGTGAATGTTAGCATTCGCCCCAACAACGACCTGGGAAACAGAGCACTACTTAATCACTTTTACCTTCGAAATGATATGACACAATGGCGATCTGAGAACCGCGGTTTCATGCGGTTCAATGACGATTCCTTGGCAAATGCCATAATCGCCGAGCAAACGGGACCAAGTCCCTTGTTAGTGACAAAGGTTGAGCTTCAGCTCATCTTCAATTTAATAAAAAATAAAAAGTCAGCAGGTGTCGATGGTATATCCAACGTTGTACTAAGACATTTACCGACGGAAGCAATTGACATTTACACCACACTCTTCAACAATGCACTGAATAATGCATACTATCCAGTGCATTGGAAGACCGCTGTGGTTCATCCTCTCCCGAAAAAGGGAAAGGACAACTCCAACCCGTCAAATCTTCGGTCGATAAGTCTTCTTCCGAGCATCAGCAAAGTTTTCGAAAAGATCATTTATAGGGCCCTGACTAAGTGGGCTGCGGACAACAAAATAATTCCGGATAATCAGTTCGGGTTCAAGGCGGGTCATGACACAATTCATGCTGCGTCTAAACTCGTTTCTGATATCCAATGGAATAAATCAAAACAACAATGCACAGGTGCTGTCCTGGTTGATTTGGAAAAGGCCTTTGACACCGTATGGTTAGAGGGTCTTTACCTAAAACTGAGCAGGCTTGGCATAAGCAAGCCATTGTTGTATATACTTTATGATATGCTTAACGGTAGAAAGTTTGTTGTCAAAAGTGGCAATGTAACTTCTACCACAACATTCTCAGTTAAAAATGGTCTTCAACAGGGAGCGGTGAATTCGCCGATTCTCTTCAGCATTTACACCAGCGATCTGATAGGTAGTCTTACAAAGGCAATTGCGTACGCCGACGATCTAATTGCGTACAGAACGGCCCGAAAGGTTGAGGTTATTAGAATTCTCTTGCAGCGTGATTTCGACAAGATTCAGCGATATTGCGACGACTGGAAACTGAAAATAAATGTCCAGAAGTCAGAGACAATTCTGTTCCGGACTCCGTTGGCTAGGGCCACGAGGGATACGTGTAAGAATTGGCGCAAGATGGTCATCGTTGATCTTCACGGGCAGCCATTGGCGAGCAAAAGTGTAGTGAAGTACCTCGGTATCTGGTTAGATCAGTATTTATATTTCGACAGACATATAAATGCTGCTCTGACCAGGGCCAGAGGAGCCTTCGCTCTGACGAAACGGCTGTTTTTTAGCAGTCGGCTTGACCCCAGAGTGAAGGTAATTTGCTACATGGCCCTCATACGGCCAATGATCGTTTATGGTTGTCCTGTGTGGTTCAACGTTGCCCCTTCCCAGATGGAGAAGTTTCGGGTGTTCGAGCGGCAGTGTTTACGACGCTGTACCGGCTTATATCGAACAGCCGAATCTTCTTTTGTGCATTATTATTCCAACGAGGTCCTATACAACGGGGCTCGAATCAACAGAATTGACAATTTCGTGATAAAACTCGTTCGAGGTCACATTGCAAGAGCTATGTCTTCGACCAACAATTTAATTTTCGGGGCGTTCTATCCGAACGACGAGTATTTAGAGAGTGCACGCTTGAGCGGCTTCATTCCACCAGAGGCATTCCTCTTTTTAGACAAATGCGGTCTGATACAGGATAGATTGGCAGTTCCGTTAATCTACCACGTCAGACGAAGAACCGTGGATAGGCGACTCCTGTACAATCGGGACGTCATGGTACAAGGCGGAGCAGAGCTCCTTCGGTTCAGTAGGGCTGTGTCCGAACGGGACCGAACTGATAGGGTGAAGCAGGAGAACCAGTTTTGGTGGCTTCAATCGGCACTTGATATTGGGTAGTCGGGATGGGGTTTTAAGCCTTGGCCGGCTTACATACTTGTTTTATGTTTAGGGTTTAGTTTTAAGTAGAATAGGCATGGTGGCACGAAAAAAAAATTAAAAGAAAAAAAAACAAACAAAAAACAAAAAATAAAAAAAAAAAACATTAAAAAACATTAAAAAAAAAAATAAATAAAAATAAAAAAAAAAAAAAAGATAACGAAATATGAAAAACAAAAATGTTAGATAGTTAGATTTGCTGCTGTGGTTGTTCTAGTTTTAAGTAGTTTATAGGTAGAATAGGTAGTTTAAGTTAGTTTTTAAGTTTTATTCAAGGACCTTATTTTAAGTAGTTTGTAAGTAAAAATAAAAAAAAGGTTATTGATATTAGTTTTTTTCAAAATTTTCTAATAAAAACAAAACAAATAAAATTTAAATTGAAGTAAAATAGATCTTAAGGCCGAAAGGCATTAGTAATTAGTGTTATAGTTTAGCTTAGAGTGTCCGTATGGGACCATTAAGTTAGTTGTAAGTTATGGATAATTAGGCTAGTTTTATGAATTTTTGTCTAGCTTTAAGATAGGTTTAAGATTGAATAAATAAAAATTAATTTGAAAAAAAAAAAAAGGGGCAATCATTCGGAGGCAAATGAACTGGTCCGACAAGAATCCCCAAGAAGCCAAACAGATTTAGATCAGGCTCTCGGCAGCTACTGACGATGTCGGCGAGTTGAATCCATCGATTTTCACACAGAAAATCAACATCAAAAAATGTAAGTCAACTTCCATTTCAGATTTCCTTATATAATAAAAATTAATTTCTTTATAGTCACCACAATTCAGCATTGTCATGGTCAACCTGTCGATCAACCATTCACAGTGAAAAACCTCTATTCGTAGCGGAAGCGATCTCTGTGTTGTCGACAATGCGAACACAATGTCATCAAGCCGGAGTACCATCCAGGATCGATCAAGTATCGCATTTAATTGTTTGCTAACTACCATGTGCCCGACGTTCTGCTTGTGCGTTGTGAAAAGCCACTGAAGCCTGGCACGTCCACTGAATTGATCCTCAAGCTAACTAACCCAACGATGTACCATATGACCACAACCATTATGAAACTGCCAACCAGAACGGTGAATGATCGACTTCAAATAAAAGTTCAACGAAAGTAACCAACGTAAATAACAAAAAATTCGATTTGGAAATTCTTATGTTGTATCTCTTATTTTTTTTATAGATTCACCACTTGGAGAAAGTCCAATAAAGTAACAATCAAATTGAACTTCACACCTGAAGAAGGACTAAAACCAGGCGATTATGTTACCCTTAGTTTCTTGATGAAATATACTTTTGTGAATACATACACACGCCCGAAAAGAAAGGACGTCAAAAACACGAAGTTTTTGCAAAAGTTGGTCAATTTGAAGCCTAGATTTATTTCTATGTATATCTAGAAAATAATCTTTTTTGCAAACAACTTGTTTATTTATTTTGAGATATAGTGTAATTTGGTATATATTGTATTATCTACTGTTTCTTTTCTGACTAGGATTATTTTTATTCAAAATTAATTATTTATTATTTGCTTCAGGGGTTGAATTCGGTTGAATCAAGTGAATTTTGAAGAATATATAAATGGTAATGTACAAATTGATCGGATTAGCCAATATAAAACATCACATTTTCAGTTGTTTGGGGGCAGCACAACTCGAACCTTGAACAAAATAAGACCTACATAACTAAAATGTTCGTTGGAATTTTTACCCGCCCATTTAAACGATATAAATTTGATTAGATGAAAAGTACGAAACAAATTTAAGAAAAAATATTGTAGATTCGGAAATCATCGCATTTTTTTTGTTGAAAAAAAACTGCTTCATGAATTTAGTGAGCCTAAAAAATCCTTAAATGTAAGTATGTATATTATGTCACCAATTATAACGTTGAGTGTCGAATGGAATTTAAAAACATATTTGAATTAATTTCATTGTATTTAAAAAAATATATAAACATGATTAACAAACCAGGGAGTCTACATGTTTAATGATTCAAATTATTTATTTTTATTACAAAAAAGAATACAATATTATTATTAATGACTTTTAATTAATGTAAAATTGAATATGGATATAAGCCAAACAAATTGTTTTTATTCATATGCTCATCCTTGTCAACAAAAAGGAGTGTTACCGAAATATTCATTTGAATATTTTTATTATTATTCTTATAAGAAAAGGCGTCGCACGGCACTGACAACTTGATCAGATAGACGTATGTTTATGTTTGGTAATTTTGTTGGTTAGGATGACTAAATTATTCCTATATACCATGAATGAATGAGATAGTGGTATGACTGGATTGAGAAGAAAAATGTATAAGAAATACTATCTAATATTGTAGTAGATTTTTCATTCCTAAGCTTAAGAGTGCGTTCCGAGCAGCAACTCAAAGAGAGGGTAGGGTGTAGAATTCGTGACTGGCCAAATTAAGCAGAAACTTGAGTTAGGTGGTTTTTGAAAAGCTTAAGCTCAAATATAAAATATCAATATCAATAGAGTTCAATGATCCTGGAAAGAGGGGTTTTGCAGGATTATCTGCCATTGGATAGCTGCAAAGCTTTTTTTTTTTTTTTTTTTTAAAAAAAAAGAGAAATTAAGAACAAAGGCGTAGGTAGATAATTTATTAACTTCTGAGCAGTGAAAGCCATTAAACGTTCGATTACCGGAATAGTTATTGTCTAAACGACCATTTCAGTCGAGACAAAGAAATTAGCGATTTTCTTTGTCGTTAAAAATTTCCTTGGTAAAAAGACCCGAAACAAAGAAGGAGTTGCAATTCAAAACTTACATAAAAGTAATTTTATATTTCTTGGTAAGAATATTTTGATATATTTTTTTTTTTGAAAGTGATAGTAACCTTCTTTGTTTAGTAGAATTTAAATTGGCAGTCGGAAATAACGGCTGCCCGATATATTCATACCGGTTCCCGGAATAATTATTAAATACACCCCAAAGAAAAAGCCAACCTATAAAAACTACCAGGGTAACAAGGAAAAAGCAGGCAGCCGAAGTATAGTTTGAGCAGTGCAGGAACTTCGCTCCATATCCACCTTCAATACAACACACATAGGAATTTGGAAGGTCACATAAGTGCTAAGATTGGCTTCCGAAATTTATACAGCCGCCGTAGTTGAGAGGTTTAAGCCGTTGATAGTTTCAAGGTCAGTCGTTCTTTGACTTCCAGCGAGTGAAGAAGTGTGCATTAATCTTTTTTTCAATTTGCAATTTAAATTTAAAAAGTGTTGAGCATTTGCTAAGTTGGCATTGTGCCGCAGTTTTTATTAACTAATTGGTAGCCTAGTGGAGGTGGCGTCCGAACTCGGTTGCCCCAAAGGCCCCTGTGCCTAAGGCACCAGAGGTGCAGCCTGACATTGTAGCCTTGTTGTTGAGCATTCAAGGTCAACTAACAGGACTGCAAAGTCAGATAAAGGAGCAAGGCAAAAGGGTAGATCATCTCTACTCTTTGTTGCCTGGCCTGGCGCAACTAAGACCATAATGGGCGCGCTGCCGGAGACGCGCCTAAAAGTCCTAGCTGTGAATGTAAATTCACTGATTAGGATTGAACGAAGAGCCAATATGTTCCAATTGTTGAAAGACTACAGTCCCGATGTGTTTATGGCTAGCGAAACTAAGCTAAACCACAACCACAAATTGACTCATAAAAATTACAATATCGTAAGAAGAGACCGGCCTGACTCCACTCAAGGGGGCGGTGTCGCTCTCTTCATACGAAAAGGCATTAATTATAAAGTCATATACAACAATGAATTGCGAAAGCTCAAGACGCTAGAAGTTTGCGTCGTATGCATCTCTCTCTCTCAAGGGAAGCGGATGTATATGATTGCGGCTTATGCGGCTGGAGCTCCGCAGGTTACTTACTTTGCTTCAGAACTCGAGATTCTTTTTAGGGAACTGAAACTGGGCTTGGAAGAAAACTATTTCATCTTGGCCGGTGATTTGAACGCAAAACATGAAGATTGGGGAAATCAACATAGTAATCCCAGAGGTAATCATCTTTTTAATTTGATGAATCTTTACAGCGTTGAATATGGCGTCGACCTGCTGGCTACTGAAAGGCCATCGTATCCAAGAAGCGGCTCCTTTCTGGACCTTTTGCTGTACGACACCAGACTGACAGTTACAGACAAAGTGGGTAATCACCCGCGAAACTGCTTACAGACAGTCGAGTACGACAGTGATCACTGCGGACTGGCTGCTGTAATGCAGATTCCGAACGAACGCGTGGAGTTGGAGGAATACGTTCCAACGCATTCTTACAATTACAGCAAGATGCGGTGGCCTCGTTTCACCAATGCCCTAGCGAGAGAACTTCGTTCGAGTGACATAGCCCCACCAAACAACAGAAACCTGACAAATACAGAAATCGACCAACACTTACAACAGATGGACGAAACAATAAAACGAACGATGGAACGGACAATCCCAAAGTACAAAGAACGGGACCAAATGGACGCTTACAGAAACGCGACAATTGACGCACTACGTAGGCACAAGAGTGGCTTACTGACCAGACTCAAAAACTTGCACAGACGACTTACAGACCCACGCGACTTGGAGGTTAGGACACTGAAATCGTCAATAAAAAATGTCAATCTGTTGATTAAGGAGAACTACAGGCTGTCAATTAACAAGTACTGGGACCGCAAGATCCGGTCAGTTAATTCGAGTGACCCTAGTATGTTCCCGAAAATCAACAAGATATTCAGAAAAAAAAACGATAATGACCTTCCGTGTCTTAAACTCCAAAGAACTGAAGAGAACAGAAACGTACTCAGGACAGCGCAAATAGATCCAGAGGAAGCCATCTTTGACGATGACTTTTATATAATTGAAGATCCGAAGGAAAAAGTGGAGGCGGTGGGAGCTGCTTTCCAGCAAGTGTACAAGGTGAATGTTAGCATTCGCCCCAACCACGACCTGGAAAACAGAGCCCTACTTAATCACTTTTACCTCCGTAATGATATCACACATTGGCGATCTGAGAACCGCGGTTTCATGCGGTTCAATGACGATTCCTTGGCAAATGCCATAATCGCCGACCAAATGGGACCAAGTCCCTTGTTAGTGACGAAGGTTGAGCTTCAACTCATCTTCAATTCAATAAAAAATAAAAAGTCAGCAGGTGTCGATGGTATATCCAACGTTGTACTAAGACATTTACCGACGGAAGCAATTGACATTTACACCACACTCTTCAACAATGCACTGAATAATGCATATTATCCAGTGCATTGGAAGACCGCTGTGGTTCATCCTCTCCCGAAAAAGGGAAAGGACAACTCCAACCCGTCAAATCTTCGGTCGATAAGTCTTCTTCCGAGCATCAGCAAAGTTTTCGAAAAGATCATTAATAGGGCTCTGACTAAGTGGGCTGCGGACAACAAAATAATTCCGGATAAACAGTTCGGGTTCAAGGCGGGTCATGACACAATTCATGCTGCGTCTAAACTCGTTTCTGATATCCAATGGAATAAATCAAAACAACAATGCACAGGTGCTGTCCTGGTTGATTTGGAAAAGGCCTTTGACACCGTATGGTTAGAGGGTCTTTACCTAAAATTGAGCAGGTTTGGCATTAGCAAGCCATTGTTGTATATACTTTATGATATGCTTAACGGTAGAAAGTTTGTTGTCAAAAGTGGCAATGTAACTTCTACCACAACGTTCTCAATTAAAAATGGTCTTCAACAGGGAGCGGTGAATTCGCCGATTCTCTTCAACATTTACACCAGCGATCTGATAGGTAGTCTTACAAAGGCAATTGCGTACGCCGACGATCTAATTGCGTACAGAACGGCCCGAAAGGTTGAGGTTATTAGAATTCTCTTGCAGCGTGATTTCGACAAGATTCAGCGATATTGCGACGACTGGAAACTGAAAATAAATGTCCAGAAGTCAGAGACAATTCTGTTCCGGACTCCGTTGGCTAGGGCCACGAGGGATACGTGTAAGAATTGGCGCAAGATGGTCATCGTTGATCTTCACGGGCAGCCATTGGCGAGCAAAAGTGTAGTGAAGTACCTCGGTATCTGGTTAGATCAGTATTTATATTTCGACAGACATATAAATGCTGCTCTGACCAGGGCCAGAGGAGCCTTCGCTCTGACGAAACGGCTGTTTTTTAGCAGTCGGCTTGACCCCAGAGTGAAGGTAATTTGCTACATGGCCCTCATACGGCCAATGATCGTTTATGGTTGTCCTGTGTGGTTCAACGTTGCCCCTTCTCAGATGGAGAAGTTTCGGGTGTTCGAGCGGCAGTGTTTACGACGCTGTACCGGCTTATATCGAACAGCCGAATCTTCTTATGTGCATTATTATTCCAACGAGGTCCTGTACAACGGGGCTCGAATCAACAGAATTGACAATTTCGTGATAAAACTCGTTCGAGGTCACATTGCAAGAGCTATGTCTTCGACCAACAATTTAATTTTCGGGGCGTTCTATCCGAACGACGAGTATTTTGAGAGTGCACGCTTGAGCGGCTTCATTCCCCCAGAGGCATTCCTCTTTTTAGATAGATGCGGTCTGATACAGGATAGATTGGCAGTTCCGTTAATCTACCACGTCAGACGAAGAACCGTGGATAGGCGACTCCTGTACAATCGGGACGTCATGGCACAAGGCGGAGCAGAGCTCCTTCGGTTCAGTAGGGCTGTGTCCGAACGGGACCGAACTGATAGGGTGAAGCAGGAGAACCAGTTTTGGTGGCTTCAATCGGCACTTGATATTGGGTAGACGGGATGGGGTTTTAAGCCTTGGCCGGCTTACATACTTGTTTTATGTTTAGGGTTTAGTTTTAAGTAGAATAGGCATGGCGGCACGAAAAAAAAAAATTAAAAAAAAAAAAAAAAAATAAATAAAAAAAAACAAAAAAAAAAAAATTAAAAAAAAAAAAACATTAAAAAAAAAAAAAACATTAAAAAAAAATTTAAAAAAAAGACAACGAAATATGAAAAACAAAAATGTTAGATAGTTAGATTTGCTGCTGTGGTTGTTCTAGTTTTAAGTAGTTTATAGGTAGAATAGGTAGTTTAAGTTAGTTTTTAAGTTTTATTTAAGGACCTTATTTTAAGTAGTTTGTAAGTAAAAATATATAAAAAAAAGTTATTGATATTAGTTTTTTCAAAATTTTCTAATAAAAACAAAACAAATAAAATTTAAATTGAAGTAAAATAGATCTTAAGGCCGAAAGGCATTAGTAATTAGTGTTATAGTTTAGCTTAGAGTGTCCGTATGGGACCATTAAGTTAGTTGTAAGTTATGGATAATTAGGCTAGTTTTATGAATTTTTGTCTAGCTTTAAGATAGGTTTAAGATTGAACTAATAAAAATGAATTAAAAAAAAAAAAAAAAAAAAAAAAAGTGGCGTCCGAACACAATACCAAGGGTCGTGGGTTCGAATCCCGGGCGGAGCGCACCAAAAATATAGAAGCTTTTTTTCACAATCGTGAAATCGTCGATTTTATAGATTGGGAAAAAAAGCAAATGGAGAAGGAGCGGAAAGCAGGGTTATCGAAAGATACCTCTGCCAATTCATCAGGTGATGCCAATGTGGTGCCATCAGCGGTACACAAATTCACCGCAACATCATCAGGCCACCAGTCTGATAGTCAATTAAATGTTAAGAGAAAACTCAAGCCTAACCTTGTGGAAAGGAACAATGCTGCTAAGCGCGGAGCGATGCGACAAGGCGTGCAGCAAAAAAAACAACAAGAGATGACGTCACAAAGCGAGTCGTCAGACGGTGACATTGACTACGTCTCCGAAGGTGGAGAGGGGCACTATAGGTCGCCTACAAATAAAAATAAAAATAGGTTCTCAAGCCTAGCGTCGCCAGAGCAGCCTAAAGAAAGGGAGATGGAGGTGCCTGAAGCCCCCAACGACAACGAAGCCGGTGAAGTGGAGCTGGCACAAGTGCTGCAGGCAAAAAAGCAGCAAATAGATGCCTATGAGGACCAGCTAAAAAAACTGAAGGAGGAGATGGAGCCCCTTCTCAGTGCACTGAAAGCCAAAATCGAAGCGCGCCGACAAAAAGAGGCAGCTGAGAAGGAGGAAAAAGTAACACAACGGCTGCAACAGCAGCAACAGACGAAACAAAAAAAGCCAGAAACAAGGCAACAAAAACAACAACCACAGCAGCAACAACCAAAGCCCGCTACCAAAATCACTGGAGCGGAGCAAAAAATGAAGGCTTTACCAGCAGTGACAGGCCCAATGAATGAGGGCCCATCTACCTCGAGTAAGGCCAAGCAGCAGCAACAACAAGAGCTACAAGCAAGGCAGCAGCAGCAGCAGAAACAGCAACAAAAGCCGCAGAAGCAGCAACAGCAGCAGCAACACCAGAAACAACCACAGCCTAACAAAGAAAAAATACCACCAATAAGGACCCATAAGGTTGACATACAAGACATTAAACAGGTATGTAAGTCGGCCACTAAGGGCAAATTTCTTATTAAAATTCTAAACGAAAAAGAAAAGAATTATTCGGTCCAGTGCTTCTCACTGGCCGAATACAAGTTAGTTAAAGAGTTGCTAAAAGAGGCCACAGCTGAGTTCTTCAGCTACACGCCTAAAAGCGAAAAATTCAAGACGGTCCTTCTGAAGGGCATAAGTTCCTGCACGGAACCGGAGGAGCTCTTAGCTGAGCTCCGCCAAAAAGCCAGTGACGATCTCGATTTTATCGGGGTCAAGCCTTTCACTACGGTGAAGTCAAGACGAGGGGGTTATAGGCTGCCAATGTTCCTCGTAACATTATCGCCCCAAAGCAGTTTGAATAGTGTCGAGAGAATCACAACTCTCAACAATCAAGCTGTACGCTGGGATACATTAAAAAGGCACGACGACATTCTACAATGTACGAAGTGCCAGAGGTTTGGCCATGCCAATGCCAACTGCAATATGCAGTTGCGTTGTGTCAGGTGCGGAGAAACCCACAAAGAAGGAGAGTGCAAGCTGGGGAATGAGCGGGTTGAGGATTTGACCCTGCTCAAGTGTGTCCTTTGTGGAAACCAAGGGCACCCGGCTAACTATAGGGGTTGCCCTAAGGTCCAGGAAATGAAACAGAAACAGGCCAGTCAAAAAGCCGAAAAAAGTCGACAGGCTCCAACACAAAAATTCGTAGATCCCAAATTTTCCTACGCCCAAATGGTGTCAGGGAATGGGAACACGAGACAGGCTCCACCAACGGTTGCCCCAAAGGCCCCTGTGCCTAAGTCACCAGAGGTGCAGCCTGACATTGTAGCCTTGTTGTTGAGCATTCAAGGTCAACTAACAGGACTGCAAAGTCAGATAAAGGAGCAAGGCAAAAGGGTAGATCATCTCTACTCTTTGTTGCCTGGCCTGGCGCAATTTAGATCATAATGAGCGCGCTGCCGGAGACGCGCCTTAAAGTCCTAGCTGTGAATGTAAATTCACTGATTAGGACTGAACGAAGAGCCAATATGTTCCAATTGTTGACAGACTACAGTCCCGATGTGTTTATGGCTAGCGAAACTAAGCTAAACCACAAACACAAATTGACTCATAAAAATTACAATATCGTAAGAAAGGACCGGCCCGACTCCACTCAAGGGGGTGGTGTCGCTCTCTTTATACGAAAAGGCATTAATTATAAAGTCATATACAACAATGAATTGCGAAAGCTCAAGACGCTAGAAGTTTGCGTTGTATGCATCTCTCTCACTCAAGGGAAGCAAATGCATATGATTGCGGCTTATGCGGCTGGAGCTCCGCAGGTCACTTACTTTGCATCAGAACTCGAGATTGTTTTTAGAGAACTTAAACTGAGCTTGGAAGAAAACTATTTCATCTTGGCCGGTGATTTGAACGCAAAACATGAAGATTGGGGAAATCAACATAGTAATCCCAGAGGTAATCATCTTTTTAATTTGATGAATCTTTACAGCGTTGAATATGGCGTCGACCTGCTGGCTACTGAAAGGCCATCGTATCCAAGAAGCGGCTCCTTTCTGGATCTTTTGCTGTACGACACCAGACTGACAGTAACAGACAAAGTGGGTAATCACCCTCGAAACTGCTTACAGACAGTCGAGTACGACAGTGATCACTGCGGACTGGCTGCTGTAATGCAGATTCCGAACGAACGCGTGGAGTTGGAGGAATACGTTGCAACGCACTCTTACAATTACAGTAAGATGCGGTGGCCTCGTTTCACCAATGCCCTAGCGAGAGAACTTCGTTCGAGTGACATAGCCCCACCAAACAACAGAAACTTGACAAATACAGAAATTGACCAACACTTACAACAGATGGATGAAACAATAAAACGAACGATGGAACGGACAATCCCAAAGTACAAAGAACGGGACCAAATGGACGCTTACAGAAACGCGACAATTGACGCACTACGTAGGCACAAAAGTGGCTTACTGACAAGACTCAAAAACGTGCACAGACGACTTACAGACCCACGCGACTTGGAGGTTAGGACACTGAAGTCGTCAATAAAAAATGTCAATCTGTTGATTAAGGAGAACTACAGGCTTTCAATTAACAAGTACTGGGACCGCAAGATCCGGTCAGTTAATTCGAGCGACCCTAGTATGTTCCCTAAAATCATCAAGATATTCAGAAAAAAGAACGACAATGACCTTCCGAGTCTGAAACTCCAAAGAACCGAAGAAAACAGAGACGTACTCATGACAGCGCAAATAGATCCAGAAGAAGCCATCTTTGACGATGACTTTTATATAATTGAAGATCCGAAGGAAAAAGTGGAGGCGGTGGGAGCTGCTTTCCAGCAAGTGTACAAGGTGAATGTTAGCATTCGCCCCAACCACGACCTGGAAAACAGAGCCCTACTTAATCACTTTTACCTTCGAAATGATATGACACAATGGCGATCTGAGAACCGCGGTTTCATGCGGTTCAATGACGATTCCTTGGCAAATGCCATAATCACCGAGCAAACGGGACCAAGTCCCTTGTTAGTGACGAAGGTTGAGCTTCAGCTCATCTTTAATTCAATAAAAAACAAAAAGTCAGCAGGTGTCGATGGTATATCCAACGTTGTACTCAGACATTTACCGATGGAAGAAATTGACATATACACCACGCTCTTCAATAATGCACTGAATAATGCATATTATCCAGTGCATTGGAAAACCGCTGTGGTTCATCCTCTCCCGAAAAAGGGAAAGGACAACTCCAACCCGTCAAATCTTCGGTCGATAAGTCTTCTTCCGAGCATCAGCAAAGTTTTCGAAAAGATCATTAATAGGGCTCTGACTAAGTGGGCTGCGGACAACAAAATAATTCCGGATAAACAGTTTGGGTTCAAGGCGGGTCATGACACAATTCATGCTGCGTCTAAACTCGTTTCTGATATCAAATGGAATAAATCAAAACAACAATGCACAGGTGCTGTCCTGGTTGATTTGGAAAAGGCCTTTGACACCGTATGGTTAGAGGGTCTTTACCTAAAATTAAGCAGGTTTGGCATTAGCAAGCCATTGTTGTATATACTTTATGATATGCTTAACGGTAGAAAGTTTGTTGTCAAAAGTGGCAATGTAACTTCTACCACAACATTCTCAATTAAAAATGGTCTTCAACAGGGAGCGGTGAATTCGCCGATCCTCTTCAACATTTACACCAGCGATCTGATAGGTAGTCTTACAAAGGCAATTGCGTACGCCGACGATCTAATTGCGTACAGAACGGCCCGAAAGGTTGAGGTTATTAGAATTCTCTTGCAGCGTGATTTCGACAAGATTCAGCGATATTGCGACGACTGGAAACTGAAAATAAATGTCCAGAAGTCGGAGACAATTCTGTTCCGGACTCCGTTGGCTAGGGCCACGAGGGATACGTGCAAGAATTGGCGCAAGATGGTCATCGTTGATCTTCATGGGCGGCCATTAGCGAGCAAAAGTGTAGTGAAGTACCTCGGTATCTGGTTAGATCAGTATTTATATTTCGACAGACATATAAATGACCAGGGCCAGAGGAGAATTTGCTCTGACGAAACGGCTGTTTTTTAGCAGTCGGCTTGACCCCAGAGTGAAAGTAATTTGCTACATGGCCCTCATACGGCCAATGATAGTTTATGGTTGTCCTGTGTGGTTCAACGTTGCCCCTTCCCAGATGGAGAAGTTTCGGGTGTTCGAGCGGCAGTGTTTACGACGCTGTACCGGCTTATATCGAACAGCCGAATCTTCTTATGTGCATTACTATTCCAACGAGGTCCTATACAACGGGGCTCGAATCAACAGAATTGACAATTTCGTGATAAAACTCGTTCGAGGTCACATTGCAAGAGCTATGTCTTCGACCAACAATTTAATTTTCGGGGCGTTCTATCCGAACGACGAGTATTTTGAGAGTGCACGCTTGAGCGGCTTCATTCCCCCAGAGGCATTCCTCTTTTTAGATAGATGCGGTCTGATACAGGATAGATTGGCAGTTCCGTTAATCTACCACGTCAGACGAAGAACCGTGGATAGGTGACTCCTGTACAATCAGGACGTCATGGCACAAGGCGGAGCAGAGCTCCTTCGGTTCAGTAGGGCTGTGTCCGAACGGGACCGAGCTGATAGGGTGAAGCAGGAGAACCAGTTTTGGTGGCTTCAATCGGCACTTGATATTGGGTAGTCGGGATGGGGTTTTAAGCCTTGGCCGGCTTACATACTTGTTTTATAGTTTTAGGGTTTAGTTTTAAGTAGAATAGGCATGGTGGCACGAAAAAAAAAATTAAAAAAAAAAAATTAAAAAAAAAAAATTAAAAAAAAAAAAAAAAAAAAAAACATTAAAAAAAAAATAAATAAAAATAAAGAAAAAAGACAACGAAATATGAAAAACAAAAATGTTATATAGTTAGATTTGCTGCTGTGGTTGTTCTAGTTTTAAGTAGTTTATAGGTAAAATAGGTAGTTTAAGTTAGTTTTTAAGTTTTATTTAAGGACCTAATTTTAAGTAGTTTGTAAGTAAAAATAAATAAAAAAGGTTATTGATATTAGTTTTTTCAAAATTTTCTAATAAAAACAAAACAAATAAAATTTAAATTGAAGTAAAATAGATCTTAAGGCCGAAAGGCATTAGTAATTAGTGTTATAGTTTAGCTTAGAGTGTCCGTATGGGACCATTAAGTTAGTTGTAAGTTATGGATAATTAGGCTAGTTTTATGAATTTTTGTCTAGCTTTAAGATAGGTTTAAGATTGAATTAAATAAAAATGAATTTGAAAAAAAAGAAAAAAAAAAAAAAAAAAAAATAGTTTTTAAGGGCTCAAAGCAGAGGTCCATGGTTCAAGTCTCCGTCAAAACCATAAATTATTTTTTTTTTACATTCAAATTTTCTTTATTAACATAAATTAATTTTTTTATATTCAAATTTTTTTATCAACGTAAATTCATTTTTTTAACATCAATTTAATATTCGAAAAACGTCTCTAACTTGGTAATTTGGAGTAAAAAAAATAAGGTGTTAATTCGAAGTATCACCACGCGAACCGAGTTAAAAGTAAAAGCTAATCGCGGAAGTGAAATATATACATGAATATAAGTGAACAAATATCTACAAAAAAAAAGGAAACAACATCAAGTGCATCGAAAGATTGCTCAGGGTACAACAAACCTTCTATTCAACAGCAGTGGCCACTTCTCGAGAAATAAAGGGGTAAGTTTGTACATATCTTTTTGATTAACTTGATAATTATTTATTCTGCACTTATACCTATATGTATATATAATACAAAATATATTCTTTTAACACTTGCGCGAATTAGTGGGGTGGGTTTGAAAAGGGGATTTTTGACTTAAAGTGAAATAATCAAAAAGAAAACAAAAAAAAAAAAGGAATTCAAATCCAAAAAAATTGTAATAAGCCGAAGACGCGGTTATACTTTTGAATTCAAATCTTAAGATTTTGTGCTTTGCGTTGCCAATATAGATTGAATTATTTTTCTTTATTAGTGCACTTACCTAATTGAATCAATTTAATGAAGTAGTATTTGTAACTTAAATTTAAATAGATTAGTTTAAATATGATATATGTAGCTTTATAAAATAACAAATTTCTAATTAAAAATATATTTAAATGTCTGAAATTAAGACGTACATATCTTTTTATTTCTGAATGATAAGTACATAATCATGGAGTAATTTTTTTTGTATAAAGGATGAGAGGATGAAGATGAGAAGGGTAATGGCTTGAGGGAGGAAGAAGCCATTCAAAGGGGTTACTCTAGCGAGGGAGTTAACCAAGGTAGGGAGGGTAGAGGCGATGTCTCGCGCATCATCAACACCAGGATGCAGAGTCTGGCAATATTTTTTTTTGTATCGACATTGAAGGGTCCAAGAATCACACCCACCACTGAGCTAAGGGTTCAATAAATTGCCAGCAAGGATCAAAAGAAGGCAAATAGGTCGTTACAGGAGACATTTAACATTTTGAACTAATAGATAGAAATGGTATGTGATGTTTGTGGTGATGAGTTAGTGTGATGTTAGTGCGAAGTTTTGAGTTCGCATTGCTTGATATAGAACCCTACAGCTGTGATGATTCGCATCGCATGAGCTGAAAGAAGATTTTTAATTATAAAATAAATTACCTCAAGCAAAAACATAACAGTTTTCACTTACTCTCTGTTGTAAAACATTAAGCTTTTAGTGCCAGATCAAGAATGGATAGTCTAGGCTCTGGAAAAATCTTAACGATAGGATTTAGTTGTAATTCACCTAGTCCTTCAACATTTGCCTTGTAGAGCACTTCTGTGACTTTTTCGAGAAAAACTTAAAAAGCTAAAAGAAATGATTGATTTGTTTATTAAAAATCACCTCAATGGACTAGAAGCTTCACATCCTCAGCTAGAATCGTTTGTGCTTTTCTCTTCTCTGGTGATTTTTTGTGTTGTTCCATGAGAAATGCAATTTCTTCCAGTGAGATAAAACTACTTGAACAACGTGAACAACTTGAGAAGATTCTCGACTTCAGAATCTGGCATTTTCAAAAAAACTCATAAAGAGAAAAAGACGACGTTTTTTCTTCGTCCAGCCAAATACCATCGCCAGCAAATTTTCCGAACTTGTCTTCTTCTTCGTTGGTAACAAGAGGCAGAATTGAATTGAAGATATTGACGGCATTGAAAGCAATAAATCATGAATGAAGGAAGGTATTTCAATTGAATTCCAGAGACCTACAATTTAAATTAGAAAAAGCGAAAATTAAGATAGTTCTTATTTTATTATTTATAAACACATCCTCACCAACTACATCACAGAGTTCACCGAAAAATGTAAAAGGAAGATATTTAAATGTGAATTTCTCCAAAAAAGAACATAGTGAAACAGATCAATTGGCCAATCGTCGGTGGTAGGTACTGTCTTGAAAAACTGACTGTAGATTAAATTAACTATTGTTCACATGATGAGGAAGGACTTGCATACATTGCGATCTTTCGCCTATCCGTAGCTGACTGAAATGAGTGTTTTGCATTGAAATGATGGTGGCACATTACATGAATGTGCTACTGCTATTAATTTAACTTGTATTTGTATTTGGATTGGCTATGAATGACCACCAAGTAAAGAGATTCCTCAACTTTATAATAACTCTGGACTTGTATCCATCTCGTCAAATGAAGCATGTCAGATTGCAAAGCGAATTTTTTCCGACTTCTGCGACATCGATCCCTTCGCTGTAATCGGCCCTTCTCTTTCCTACAGGGTTAAACATGAGGATATAAGCCATAAGAATAGAGCGATTTGATTGCCAGTCTTGTTGAGAAGTGTAATTTTTTACTAAAAAACAAAACAAAATAATATTCATATAATTTGAGTTAAAAATTAATATGAAAACATTTACCTTCAATTTGTACCTATTCACTCCACAATAAATATGTCGGCGTTGCTGGCTTCCTACGCGGGGCTTCCACTTCCACTTTTCTTGTTGCAACGTAATCCTTGGTTTCTTCTTTATCTGAGGATTCAATTAAATTCATTAAATTCATTATATATTTTTATTTCAATAAATAATATTTTGTTTTACCTTCATTTGCTTTATTGATACTGAATTTTGGTTTGTTTACATTTTCGTAGAATTGTCAAAATACTCACCTCGCTGTTGATCTGTCAAATCTGGACATAACTCAAATTGGGCCACGTTCGCATTACAGTTCTAGGGTGCGCTTAAACTTTCAGCACGATTTTTTCTGTTTTTAGCGAAATTTTTCATAAAATATATAGAATTTGTGTGCCAAAAGCATTCAAAAATTATTTTTAGCACAGTTTTCACTAAAAAGAAGTTGTAAAATTCATTTTTCTAAAAATATTGCAAAATTTTCTAAATTTAGTTTGTAGGCCGAAAGAGAGCAAACCCATTAAGTCGGGACTCTAGACAATATATTTCCTCTATGCACAATTGAAAGAAGAGAAACGAAGCAAAATATTAATAGCGATGATTGGTGATGCTGCTGGAATACAGGTTGTAAAATATCAGAGGCTTCAAAAAGTTTTCAAGTATACCAAAAAAGATATGCTCACCAGATTAATTGCCATGTGAAGATGTGAAGAGAGTTCTTGCTAGCAGATGAACAAATGGTTTCCCGAAAAAGGTGAAGCGTTGTGTGATGGATTTACTTTTAAGTCCAGAAGTGATTGACCAGTTTCTATTGGTGAGTTAATCCATGTAGATGTTCTAAGCCCCATTGGAACTAAATCAGCAGACGAATTGCAATATTACGTTTGTTTCAAACATGATTTCAGCAAGTTTAGAAGGCTCTTTTTTTAAGCAGAAGAACGATGTATGTAAATCATTTGAAACATTCTTGAATAAAGCCTAAGCCAACGGACACATTGTCAAAAAGTTGAGATGTGATGGGAGGAGAGATTAAGAGGTAAGAATGTGTTGGACCCTCTTATAACGCCACAACAAAATCGAGCCGCAAAACCTGAAAATCAAACAAGTAGAAGTATGAGAATCACAAGAAAGTTACTAAAATCTATGTGGGTTGTAACATGTGATACAGCAGCATATGTTATGAACCCCACAGGACCGGAAACAATCGAAAAAAAGGTTCCATATGAATTGTATGGAAAAGAACTTTGAACTATGGAAGGTTGGTTGGGTATGTGAACAAAAAATGAGATGGATACCGCATGTGGATACCAAACCTGAACAAATTTGAATGGTTGATTACAGCGAAGGGATCGATATTCCAGAAGACTGAAAAGCTTCGCAATGAAATCGGTCTTACATTCTTTATTCGTCAAAAAAAATAAATATGTCGAAAATGTGGCTATAAAGTTAAGGGATCGATTACTTGTGAACACTTTCCCTGGTCTTTAATAGCCAAGCCAATTCGATCAAAAAGAAGCTGGGTGAATTGAAGCATTTGATAACAATAGAACAGGCACGTCATGTGTCACCATCTGTGCAATGCAAAGTACTTCTTTCAGCCAGCTACCGACAAGTGAAGGATTGCAGTGTACACAATCCCTTCCTCATAATGTGAGCAATCGTTGATTTAGTATACATATGCAATCCATAGATAACTTGCCAATTGCTCTGTTTCACTATACTCAAAAGTATGATGAGATGATGCTTAAAGATACCGATGTAATTTTGGAGAAATTCGCAGATAAATATCTTCCTTGTACATGTTTTGGCGCATTCTGTGATGCAGCTGGCAAGGATATTTGTATAAATAATAAAATAGGAACTATGCATCTTAATTTTACCTATCTTTTTAATTTGAATTTTAGGTCTTTGAATTTAATAGAAATCCCTTCCAATTTTTTTATGATATATTGTTGTCTAAGCCGTCAACATATTCAATTCAATTCAAACCCGACTCCAGGCATTACTTACACTTCAGATTTTTTTTCAAAAAGAAGTTAGCTTATAGCAAGATTCAAACATCATAAGTGCATGTGTTAGTTGTTTGTAAGCTAATAATATAATTAAAGCCTAGCACACGCACAAAATACAAAACATAATTAACATTTAACACGAATTAATTCAGAACAACAAAAAATAAAATAAAGACGTTTACGATAGTGGAACAATGGTTCTAAAGAATGATTTTAATCCCACCTTATTTAAATTTAAATCTATCGATGAACAGTTTAAGTTATATAAAATGCACATTTGACTTAAAGCTTCATTCTTCACATAGTATAAAATTAAATGAACGGAGGTGATGAGTTCCGCTTGGTAATTCAAATATACACAAGATAGCAAATAAGGTACACCAATTTCACCGTTAATGAGCTGATGAAGAAATATTGAATCAATATTAACACGCCTTTGACGGAGATATTGCAATTAAAAAAGCTGAATACGATGTTCATATGGAGGCAGATCATAAGCATCTTCCCAAGGAAGACCCTTTAGGGCAAAGCGAATGAAATTATGTTCGATTGGCTCAATACGTTTTCTCTAAATTTCGTATTAAGGAGTCCATATTTGCGATGCATATTCAACATGAGGACGAACATGGCAATTGTACAAAGAAAAAGTAACATATTAGATATCATTGGACTCCTTTGCCCAGTGTTTTATAAAACCAAGCATAGAACTTAATGTGATGTGTAAACTGTAATTTGGAACAGAAATAAAAACCTAAATCTTTAAATGTGAAGATGCGGCAGAGTTTTTGCTGTGATATATTATAGCCAAATACACTAATGATTCGTTTTTTAGTTATAGTTATCGCCTGGCATTTTAAAGGGTTGAGAGTAAGGCTATTTTCCCACACCAAAATATTAAAGTATCAATGTCGGCTTTTAAAGGGATACGATCATTGGTGGACTTTTTAATCTTTAATCTTAAATGTTCATGTCATCAGCAAAAATGAGAACTTCACTTGAGCGTAGACATGACGATATGTTGTTAATAGACAGTATCAACAGAAAAGAGCCAAGATGGCTTCCCTGGGAACACCAGATTGAGCAAAAAAAGGTTCAGAAAGACAATTTCTAAATTTTATCTCATAGGATCTGTTTTCAAGATATGATTTGATTCAAGCTAAGAAAAATGGTGGGAAACCAATAGCTTTGAGTTTAAATAAAATAATTCCGTGGCTAAGTTGGTCAAAAGCTTTAGAAAAGTCAGTGTATACACAGTCATCTTCATAATAGTGTTCTAAACCGTTTGAATATATGTTTGAGAATGTGAGGAGATTAGTAACGGTTGACCTTTTTTTCACAAAACCAAGTTGTTGTTAGCAAATGAGATTTTTACTAAAGAATGCTACACTTTTACAAACAATTTAGGTGTTGCCAAAAACCGCAGCCGAGAACAGTGCACATGCTGGACGCATAAAACAGTTAATGCTCAAATAAAATCATATTTGCGCGGCTGAACGAGAGAAGACAGAAAGGAAAAGAGAAAGCGACACTGAATTTTTTAGTGCTCTAGACGGAAAATAAAAATAAAAGAAAAATTTATATTAAAAAGTAATAAAGAGATTTCTTAAAAAAGTTGTTTCGTTTTCTTAAAGAAAAAAAAACAGTATTCTAAAAAATTCATTACATTTCTCTTCTTTAAATTCTAAAAGATTGAATACCTATATGTGCCTTCTTCAAAGGATATATATATATACAAGAACAAATATGTTCAAAACTATTTCTGACCTTGATATTGATCAGCTTATTGTAAGTGGTTAAATGGGTGAATCTGAATTATTTGTATTTGTAAGCTATATTCCTCCAAAGAGCGATTTGGATTATTATAAAATTCATTTAAATAACTCAAAATCCATTTTAGAAAATTTAAAATATTCACAACATGTATTATTTACAGGAGATTTTAATCTTAGTCATATTGAATGGATATTTGACACCGAGGACAAATGTTTAGTCCCTTTTAACGTTTCATCTGAAATAGAATGTGTAGTTATAGACTTTTTTGGTCAATATAATTTAATCCAAATCAATTCCCATTACAACGTTCTTAATCGAATTCTTGATTTGATTTTTGTTGATAATGATTTTCTTATTTGTATTGATAAATGTAACTTTCCAGTTATTGCAAATTCAATTCATCATATAGCCATTGATGGAAATATTCATTTCTATCATTATTTAAAAAAGGTATCTAACGACCAAAATATTTTTTATGATTTTCGAAAAGCTAATTATGACGGTATGGTTGATTATCTTTTGTCTATTTCGTGGGATAACGTTTTTTGTTCATCTGAATTAGATAGCGTGTATTCTTGTTTTTTAAGTATTTTGATGGGGGCAGTTGACGAATTTGTACCTAAAAAGCTTTCTAAAAATAATACTTGCCCTATCTGGTATAATAAAAGGTTGACCAATCTTAAAAACAGAAAAAATAAGGCATACAAATTGTATAAATCTGACAAAAATAATTCTGAACTGCGTTTAAACTATCTAAATTGTCAACGAGAATTCGATTGTCTCAATAAATTCTTATATCGTAATTACTTGTTTTCTGTCGAAAGTGACCTCAAATTAAATACCAAGCGTTTTTGGAATTTCATAAACTCAAAGCGTAAATCTAGTGGATTTCCTAGTAGTATGAAGTATCAGGATACAATCACAAGTGATATACCTACAATTTGTAATTTATTTGCTGACTATTTCCAATCAGTTTACTCTTCAGATACTCCCCCTATCCAGAGGTTACCTTATATAAGTAGAGTTGTCAATATCGGTTCTTTAGTTTTTAGTCCATTTGAAATTAAAGAGGTTTTATCTAAATTGGATATTAATAAGAGTAAAGGGCCTGATGGGATTCCTGCTATTTTGTTAAGGAAATGTTGTATTGCACTAGCTCAACCACTTTCGTGGATTTTTAATCTTTCATTAGCCAAAGGGCTATTCTTGGATTGCTGGAAGGTTTCTTATTTATCACCAATTTTTAAATCGGGCTCAAAACAGGATATCACCAATTATAGACCCATATGTAAAATTTCTTGTATTCCAAAAGTATTTGAAAAACTTGTCTGTAATAAGTTGACTGAGCTATTTCATAATCATATTTCAATTTTTCAACATGGGTTTGTAGCAGGGAAATCAACGGCAACAAACTTAGCATTATTAAGCAATAACATCATAACAAATATGGAAAATGGTTTCCAAACTGATGTTATTTTTACTGATTTTGCTAAGGCATTTGACAGAGTCAACCACCAAATCTTGTTAAATAAATTAACTTCTCTAGGTATTAACTCTTTTCTATTAAAATGGGTTGAGTCATATTTAGCTGGTAGAGTTCAAATAGTAAAAGTTGGTAATTCGCTCTCAAAATTTGTTTCTGTTCCATCTGGTGTTCCGCAAGGAAGCCATTTGGGTCCATTACTTTTTTTGTTATTTGTAAACGATATACCTGATCTATTTCAAAATTCAAACTGCCTTCTTTTCGCAGATGACCTCAAACTATACCGTAAGATTTCTTGTCAAACTGATTGTTTTCTTCTTTTGGAAGATCTGTCGAAGCTTGACAATTGGTGTAAGCAAAATCACCTTCTCTTAAATGTTTCCAAGTGTCAAGTTTTGTCGTGTTTCCGAAATTCTAATCCTATAGTGTTTGACTATAATATCAACTACACAAATTTAGAACGTGTAACTAGGAAGAAAGATCTAGGGGTAATTCTAGATACAAACCTTTCTTTTTTACCGCATTATGATTTTATTATAAACAAAGCAAATCAAATGCTTGGTTTTCTTAAAAGAAACACAAAAGAATTCTCAGATTCATATACTTTAAAATCCCTTTACAATTCTCTAGTAAGATCAGTTCTTGAATATTGTAGCATTGTTTGGAACCCTTATTATAATAATTAATGTAATGAACCAATCGCGCGTTGCACTAGAGAAGTGAATTTAATTTGCAATAGGATTGATTTTAATATTGATGTTTCGAGAGATTTATTTAAAAAATATTTGTTAAATAATATTAAACTGTAATTTCCTAATAAATTTAAAGAATTGATCTTTTTTTTCATAAACTTATATTTATTAATTGTAAAATTACGAATAATAATGTATAACTTATTGTAATATTTATTTAATTTATTTATTTATATAAGCATACAGCCCCCAACAATTGTATTATTTAGTATCTAGTCTATAAAGATTGTAATCTGATTGATGAAATAAAACTAAAACTAAAACTAAAACTAATGTACCACCGGTGAAATCAACGAGTCTTCAGCGAAGCGATTCTTTGTCGACTTCATCTCTACGTACTATGCGTGAACAACTGAAGCTAATGCAAGATGAGCAAGACATCCTGAAAAGATAACAAGTTATCCTGCAAAAACAACAAGAGCTAATGGAACAACTCAGCAACTGCTCTTTAAAGGAACGTAGTTCTGTGCATAGCAAGGCCAATACAGAAATTCATAAAGAACAAAAAAGCAGAGTGAGACTGATGAGGTGCAACGACCGACACAAATTGTCAGTACTTATTTGATTACTCATCAGGTTCCACGTAAACGAACAATGCCATTTCAAGAATTGCATGAAGGTGAGATTTCGTCACGGCAATTAGCAGCTAGGCAAGCGTTGCCCAAGAACCTTCTAGTGTTCACAGGCAATCCAAGTGAATGGCCAATTTTTATAAACAGCTATAAGCAAACTACAATAGCCTGTGGATTTTAGAATTATGAAAATCTGATACGACTCTAGCATAGTATCCAGGGAACGGCACGTACAATGGTGGAGGATCAAATCAGAATCCCAGGTTGCGTGGAAGACATCATAGACACATTGCAAATGTTATTTGGTAGACCTGAGTTGGTCTTGGATCAGCAGATACAGCGTTTGCGTAAAATGTCCGCTCCTAAGATTGAGAAATTGGAAAGTTTCGTCGCCTTTGCCATGGGTGTCAAGAATATTTGCTCTACTTTATCTCAAGCTGGGATGGAGGATTATATTAGTAACCCCATGCTTATTAAAGAGTTGCAAGACAGATAACCTCCAACAAGGTTAGTTAACTGGGCACAGAGTAAGCGTTATTCAAGTGATCCAGACAGTTTGCATACATTATCTGAATGGGTATACGAAATCGCAACCGATGAATGCAGCATGACTACGACGTCTACTTGGATTCCGAAAGAAAGCGTGACAACTCCGCCAGTTCAAAAGAAAAATAAAACGCCACAAAGCTTCTATCAACATCTCGAAGTAGACAACATGAACTTATCGCAATCGGAAACAATATAATATATATTATATATAAATATATATATAATATAGAATACCTTAACTTCGATATGAGGTAAAATTAAGAATAAGTGAATGCCAATTGTGCAAAATGCGAAAAGCAAAACCAATTCCTACACAAATGGCACCGCTTCCTGCTGCTAGGCTTATATGCTTATACCGCTCCTTTTACTTACGTGGGAGTAGATTATTTTAGACCAATGATGGTGAAAATTTGAAGACGTACTGAGAAGAGATGGGGCTTACTCTTTACGTGCATGACCACTCGTGCCGTGCACATTGAAATTGCAAGCAAAATGGATTCAGATACATTTATATTGTGTTTCACCGTTTTTATATGCAGACGTGGCTTCCTTGCTCAAATATTCGGTGACAGAGGAACAAACTTCATTGGAGCTGAGAGAAGAACTAAAGGCAGTTGACCCCGAAGTGTTGGCTAGGCGATTCGTCAAAACGAAATTAAGATGGAACTTTAACCCGCCTGCATCACCACACATGTGTGGAGCCTGCGAAAGGATGGTGAGGTGCTTCAAGAAAACGTTATATGCCTCATTACCAGAGAGTACTCCTTCAGAGCAACTGCTAAGAAGCTGTTCAATATCGGTAGAGAACATAATTAATTCCAGACCACTGACGTATGTGCCTCTGGACAACGAACAAGACGACGTATTGACACCCAATCATTTTTTGGACTGCTTTCGGGTGACAACAAACCTATAGGGAATCCGGAACATGAGCCAAAGATTCTAAGGACCAATTATAAACAGAAAGAACGTTTTAATAACCAATTCTGGAAGATTTTTGTTGAAAGATACTTGCCCGAACTCACACTCCACTCCAAATGGTTTTTTACCAGTGTTACCATTGCAAGTAGATGATATTGTGATAGTCGTCGATAAGGACTTGGCAAGAAATAACTAACCCGAAAGAAGGATCATCGCAGCGGTATCGTGAAGACTCTTTACTGTGTCATGGAGAGACCAGCTGTGAAATTTGCAGAGAAACACAGGATTTTTCGCTGGACGCATCCACTAATTAACGTGCTTAAACAAAATCATATTTGCAGCTCAACGAGAGAAGACGGATAGGAAGAGAGAAAGCTACACTGAATTTTTTAGTGCTCTAGACAAAAATAAAAATAAAAGAAAAGTTTATATTAACAAAGAGATTTCTTAAAAAAGTTGTTTCGTTTTCTTAAAGAAAAAAAAAAACAATATTAGGAATGGAAGAAAGCTTTGCAATGGGCCTGTAGTTTGCTATATCCACCTTGCTACCTTTCTTGAAAATTGGTGTTAGAAATGACTTCTTCCATGTACTGAAAAATTTGCCTGTTTTAAGAAAAAGATTGAATAAGAACGTTAGAGGTTCAACTAAGGCATTACGGCACTTTTTATCGGGGGAATACCACCGGAACCGGCTGAAGAGTCATCATTCAACGCGGATAAAAAATCAAGGACCGTACTCTGTAGCACAGGGATTTGACTACAGCTAGTTTGCGAAAAAGAGTGAAGGTTAAATATACTTCATCAACTTCTTAACAAATGACTCACGGAAATTTGTTGCAAAAGCGTTGGAGATATCAACAGTTTTATCTAACGAAAGGTTCTTGTAAGTGAAGTTAACTGGAAAGCTGTCTGATTTTTTCTTTAAGTTTACAAGATTTAAAAAACAAAAGAAATAAAGTTTGGATAAAGTACAATGAAACAATAACTGATGATGATTACAGGACATTCATTATAACAAAACAACTTTTCACTGACTACTCTAACATCCTATATGTATGATGACTACATTCAGAAAATTGAATTAAACATTAAAACTAATCCTGATAGTTAGATAGAAGATAGATAATCGTAACTGAACTAACTTAATGATTTATTCGACATCAAATAGTAATGAGCCGAGAATAATTGCGAACATGTTTGCAAACTTCTTCAAAGATGCTTTTGTAGATTATAATACTATTAGTTTTCCCAACATATCTACCACTGTTATAAATTTTCCCCACTTCAATTCTATCAATTTCGTTATTAGTGAAGATACTGTCCTTAATAGTATCCTACAACTTGACGAATGTTTTAGTCCTGGTCCCGACAGTGTATCATCATCCATTTTAAAGAAATGTGCTGCGTATTTAGCACACCCGTTATGTGTTCTTTTCAACACGTCCTTAAGTAACTCGCTGTTTTCTTTTATCTGGAAGAGCTCCTTCATAATACACACAAAAAAGGCCCTAAAAACGAAATAATGAACGATCGACTGTTGCGGACGCCTGGACATCCTCAGGTCCTTAGGGTTGTAATTTCTGAAAAAAAAAAGAAATGAAAATAAACAAAATATGAAATAAAAAACAAGAATAAAAAAAAGGGAAAAGAAAATATAAACTTACCAGAGGAAAGCACAAGTTAAGCTTTTAAGTTTTAATGATCTATATTTTAATTGACTATTCTCTGTCAAGTCCAAATTAATACTAACTGAACTAACTGAATCAAAGCCATATCTAAACCTAATTCATAAAACAACCTTAACCCTGGTTCCCAGATGCGTCAGCATTATTGGAGTTGCGCGTGTTGTTCAATGCGCGCGTGAAATGCATCCGGTCAGCAACGAAGCAGATTTGGTCACCTGATGAAATTGTTCCATGTACAGGTCTTTGGCACAGGCTTCGGTTTAACGTTAGCTGCGTTGTGTGTCAGAATGGTGTCGGTGACTGACAGTTCTCCAATCTCCACACGGATGCAAAATAATAGGTGTGTTTCAAGGGCGAGTTGGGTTGCGTGTTAGATTAGTTAAGTTGCGTGTGACCTGAAATCTTATGATACTAGTTTTGTCTTATGTTCGTATTCAAACTTCGTGAACGACCATTTTTTGCATGTTATTGTTTGTTATGGATTATATGTTTTGGTTATTATTTCTTAACTATGTAATGTGATATTTGTAGTGTTCTGGTCTCATGTGGTTCTGTGTTATAGGTCTCCCCAATTTTTGACCTACTGCATGGCCTCCCACTATTTGGGTTTGATGATGTGAGTGGAGGAATACACTAGGTGAAGGTGGGTATGCGATCGGATGATATTCCTTTTAGAGATCGTCGTCGTCTGGATATACTTTTGCCGGTGTGGGTTGTTATTTTAGCATACCCTCATTTAGCCGACTACCACACAGAGGCGTGTAAAGACAGTCATTAATCGAATTCAAATTCAAATATTATAAAAAAAATTTAAGCAACATTTTTTTCCTAAATTTAAATGGTTTTGAATAATAAAAAAAAATGTTTCTTGAATTAATTCCTTATAGTAAAGAAAGTGTTAATTGTTGATTGTCTATAGTGGAAATATAGTTTAATTTGTGGTTCAGCCAATAACTCTGGGAGAAAAAAAAGAAGGGAAGTGAAGAACAAAAGAAAGGTGGTGAGTCCAGTGAATTTTCGTAGTATAGGAAGTTAAATATAGTTATTTTTTTTATATACCAGTTAGATTTTCGGCGGCACGAACTCATTGGCGGAAAGCTGGGCTGCCGCCAAAAAAAGGAAACTTTTTAGTAATCAGAAGAAAATTCAAAGAAGAAAAAAGAAGTTTGATTCAATGAAGAAAATTAAAATTAAAACCAACATACTCTTTGACGAACCGTCAAATTTAACTCACTTCGATTGGTATCTCTAAATGAAGAGCTTCTATCAGACGGATGCAATGTCGATTGATCATTCATCGAATGGATTGACAGTCTTTTGTTACTTTTAGTACTCATGGTGTTTTGTTCTGAGTCTTATACCTTCATAGTGTCTTTCTGAACTGTCAAGGACTTTTCTAAACTAAATAATTTCGAATTCACCTCTTTCATGTTCTTTTCAAACAGCTTGTACATTTCTGACAAACCATCTGCAAGAACACTCATTGTTTTTTTTTTTTTATATATATAATAAGCACACACTCAAGGGAATATTACTACCCTTTATATTTATATATAATAAGCACACACTCAAGGGAATATTACTACCCTTATTATGCAGAGTCACAGTGTGAGCACTAGGAAGAGGAGAGAGTTTTTAAAAGGAGATGTCGATGCACATTATTTTTGAATTCTTGAATATTGCAATGACTAGGAAAGACAGAGTTGTGTAAGGCATTAAATATTGCGTAATACGGCTAAAGAACGATATCTGTACTTGACAGTATCGCCGAAGCTGGACTTGAGGTTATACTGATGAGCATTCCTAGAAGCACGAGTATTACCGTTTAACTGTTTAAGGGGAGGAATGCACCTGGCTATTTCACTAGAGCATAAGCCGATGTTCAAGCGAAGTAAATGAACTTATGACGATATTATCAATTATCAATTTAAATGTTCTACGTTCAATACTATCCAAGAGTCTTAAGTAAGTTGCAGAAGCACCAGCCCAGCGATGGGAGTTATACTCAAGCTTTGGACGTCTATAAGTCTTGTAAATAGATAACAGCCAGATCAGAAGGGGTGAAATAGTTCTTGCATAGCCTAAGGAAACCCAAACACGTTGCAGCATTTTTGGCGACATCGCGTATGTGATCATTCCACAAGAGGTGGTTGGTGACACAAATACAGAGAATATTGAGGTGTTCAGTCTCATTGATGCAAGTACCATAAATGGATAATGGCAATGGGGGTATATCTTGCTTTAACGATAAAGGACAGCATTGCGTTTTTGAAGCATTAAATTCCAACAAAGCTGTTTGGGTCGGAATTTAATGAGCTAATCATATTTTGTAGTTGCTGTTCCATATCCGAAGAAGAGAGATATGAGTCTGAAAACGAATATGAAAAACTAAGAGTTCTATCGTCAGCGAAACAATGTATTGGATTAGATGTTGCAGACATGAGATCATTAATAAAAACGAGAATTAGTATCGGAGATAGAACAGAGCCCTGGGACACACCAGCATTTATTTTATGGTTTAAAAACTTGAATGGATGTTGGATGTTCAAATGCATTCAAGAGGACACAAGCGTCCACAGGTTTTTCTCAAAACCAACCTCTGTCTATCAACTCTACTCTAACCTCCTTGTGGTGAACATCGGGTGCCTAGTACCTCAACTGGAGATTGGGTTCCAACCCCACAGGAAATATGTTGGGGGCAGCAAACTAGAGGGGTGGGGAGTGGTGTTCCCACTAAGGCACCTCTCCTTATCCAGACGGCAGTGGAGGAATTCCTGAGATGGAATCAACGGTGGCGTCTACAGTTCCAGTAAAGTTGAACTCCTTAGTGAACACCTTATAGGGCTTCTTCGACTTATTCGGAGCCCAGGCCGTTAAGGAGCGGGTTTATCCGGCTCCCAATCCTTGGAGCTATACTTAGGATCTGGCCCTCCAGATACGGACGGATTTACTGTTGACAACCAACGCAAACGAATAAAGGACAACGAACTTCGGATATGCACGTGGAATGTTAGTTCCCTTAACAGACCAAGTGCGGCCGAAGAATTAGCGGAGGCCCTAGACCGCTATATAGCAGATATCACCGCCATCCAGGAAATACGATGGGATGAGCCGGGCAAAAAGAGGATGAAAAACTGCGATATTTACCATCGTGACTGCTACCACGAAAACCAACAGCGCTTATTTGGATGCGGCTTCCTCCTTGGAGCCAGACATAGACAAGAAGTCTTGAGCTATAGGTGCAACAATGAGCGCATCAACGCTAAATTCGGCAACATTAGCCTGATATGCGCGCACTCCGAAAGATGACAACACCAAAGATATGTTCTTCAAACTTCTGGACAAAACATATGAGCAGTGCCCTAGCTACGATATTAAAATAGTCCTGAGCGATTTTAATGCCAAGCTAGGAAGGGAAGACATCTTTGGTGGAATAATCGGGAAGAACAGCCTGCACGACAACCCTTCCGACAACATATTAAGGCTCATAGATTTTGCTGCGGGGCGAAACGTGATGGTAGCTAGTACGCGTTTTGCACACCTCAACATCCACAAAGGTACTTGGACTTCTCCAGATCAATCTACCGTCAATCAGATTGACCATATTGCGATCGAAGCCAGACACGCGACCATTACCTCGTTGTAGCCAAGGTAGCACTTCGGATTTCCAGACCCAAAGCAAAACAGGGAGGTGCTGGAAAAAGGTACAACGTCAAACGGCTACAATTGCCAGAGATCGCCAAATCCTTTTCCGACCGAGTTACAAGTAACCTTTCTCGAAGTTTTCTGCCGTCAACACAATGTATCGAAAACCAGTGGCAACATTGCCAATATGCATTCAGAGAAGCCGCCTCTGATGGGCTGGGTTTCAAACAGCCACCAACAAGGAACCCCTGGTTTGATGAGGAATGTCGGCAGGCAAATACAGCCAAACAACAGGCACGCAAAGTGGCGCTGCATAAAAGGACAAGAGCTGCTTATGAGCTCTATGAGCAAAAGAGGCGAGAGGAACGTCGACTACTCAGAAGGAAAAAGAGAGGGCATAAGAAGGTGCGTTCGAAGATGTTGAGAGGTTTAAAAGCAGGAATAAAAATCGAAAGTTTTATGAACAGGTGAAACGAAATTCACAGGTACATAAACCTAGAACCGAAGGCTGCAAAGACGAAAGTGGAAACATCATAGTGGAACCGCAGTGAATGCTGATATGGAAGTACCACTTCTGCAGACTGTGTAACGGCGACGACGAACTGAATTCAGCTGTCAGGCAGGATGATCCATTTAATATAGACGACGAAAGCCAACAATCCTGTCCTCCCGACTTAGACGAAATAAAGATTTCCATATCTAAGTTGAAGTCTAATAAAGCCACTGGAGCGGATGACTTGAATGCCGAGTTCTTTAAAGCAGCTGGAGATAAGTTGGTTAGGAGCATGCACCAACTTATCTTTTGGTCGGAAGAAAGCATGCCCGATGAATGGAACCTCAGTATTGTTTGCCCGATCCTGAAAAAAGGAGACCCTCTAAACTGCACCAACTATAGAGGAATCAGTCTCCTTAACATCGCCTATAAAATCTTCTCTGCCGTAATATGTAAACGTCTAATGCCCATCGTCAACAACCTGATAAGTCCTTATCAGTGTGGTTTTAGACCAGGAAAATCCACAGTTGATTAGATATTCACATAATGTCAGATCGTGGAAAAAACCCAAGAACACAAAATCGACACCCACCATCCACGTCCGTTTGTGCAGGATGACCATAGAGAATTCACGCTGCTTCATAGAGGTGGGAAACAACTTAACAGAACCTTTCGATGTCAAAAAAGGTTTTAGACAAGGTGATGCGCTGTCATGTGATTTTTTTAACATCGTGCTTGAAAGAATAGTGCAGAGCTCACACGTCAACACTTGAGGCACTATCTTTCAAAAGTCGGTCCAATTACTGGCATGTGCTGATGACATTGACATAATCGGAAGAACTCAACGTGATGTCTATGGGGCTTTTTTGAGTATTGAAGCAGAGGCGGCAAAAATGGGTTTAACGGTTAATGATGGCAAAACAAAGTACATGCTGTCGTCAAGAAAGGACATACATCACCGACGTCTTAGTCAAAACGTCACCATCGACAGACGTAACTTTGAGGTAGTCAAGGACTTCGTCTACCTAGGCTCCGCTGTAAACGCAGAAAACAACACCAGCGCTGAGATTAAAAGCAGAATAACTCTTGCTAACCGCGGTTTCTCTGGACTAAGAAAGCAATTGAGTGGTAAAGTCCTCTCTCGAGGGCCCAAAGTGTCGCTGTATAAGACCTTTATCATCCCCGTCCTGCTATACGGTGCAGAAGCATGGACTATGACAAAAGCGGATGAAAGCACCTTGGGTCGCTTCGAGAGAAAAGTTCTACATGTGATCTACGGCCCCGTATGCATCGAAGGGGAGTGGAGGAGAAGATAGAACGAAGAGCTGTACGGGCTGTACAGCGCGGTAGACTTAGACAGAAGGGTAAAAGTCCAACGACTAAGATGGCTGGGTCATGGAAACCAATGCTCCGGCTCGGAAAGTCTTCGAATACACACCCACAGGACACCGCAGTAGAGGAAGACCGCGAAGCAGGTGGCGCGCTCAAGTGGAAGGTGACCTCACCCAACTTGGAGCGCGAAACTGGAGATATCTAGCTAGGGACCGAGCAATATGCAGAAGTTTGTTGGGTTAGGCCCTAGTTCACACAGGACTGTAGCGCCACCTTAAGTAAGTAAGTAAGACTTTAATCCATCCAATACTACTTGTATTGAACGATACGAAAATTAAGTACTAATCCAATGAAGCAGGGATTCATGAAAACGGAAAGCTAGCATTTTCGATAAGATAGCCTGATGACCAACCATATTAAATGCTTTTAAAATATATAGTGCAATAATCTTACGTTCTCCAAAGCGATGTTAAGATTTGCTCATCTGTTCGGTGAGATGAACCACGAGATCACCAGTGCACATATTGCTTCGAAAGCCGTACTGACGGTCATTAAGAAGCTTTCGATCTTCAAGATATTTCTTGAGCTTATAATTAATCAGCGTTTCCATAAACTTGGAAAGAAGGGACGTAAGTTCATTCGGTTAAAGAATATTCGCCTTTTTTGGCGAAAAAAAGGACAGATAATAAATCTTACGCAACGGTTTTGTCAGCGTTGAAGAACACCTCTTCAGAACAATAGCGGGGATACCAACCGGACCAGCGGATTTATGTGTGTTTAGATCTTTAAGGACTCTTGCCACAGTACGAGTGCGAAGAAGGATTGGTCCCATAGAATCACTTACTCGTTCAAGTACAGGCGGAGTCATAATACTCACTAGTAGCGTATAATTGGCGGCGAACTGCCTAGCAAAGAGATTAGCTTTCTCTAAAAAGCTTACAAAAGGAGTGTCATTGACAACAAACGTAGAAACCGATGAAGAGGAAAAATTCCTTATGTTAATTACAAATGACCAAAAATTTGTCCTGCCTTTGGGACATTGCAGTATTTTTTGCCATAATTTTTGGTCATGTAAAAATTTGGTCTATCGAATATGGGCGTTGCAGGCCTTCCTGGCTTGTTTTAAATTTTTCCGGCTTTCCTCAATACGGTTGGCTTTATAGCAACGGAAACTAACCTCTTTGGCCCTTATAACCTCTTAACAGCTCGCATCAAACCACCTTAACCCTGTTCTCATTACCAGGACAATTAAACTTGTGGTCATATCAGCGCTTTCGTCAACGTCACTATCGAGGAAGCATAGTGACCAGTTAAAGATAATTATTGAGACCGTACCAGTTGGCTTTCTCGTATTGCCAAACGGTTCTCTTAGGAGCTCTTTCTTTAACTAAACAGTTTTGACACGAGAAATTTGCTGATATGACACAATGGTCAGATGTGCATAGAGGGGATAGAACACTAACAGTGTACTCATCAGGGTCAGAGGTAAGAAACAAGTCAAGAGTGTTTTCTGCTCGACCTTCAACGTCCGACATTCGGGTGGGCTCGTTGATCAGCTGAGTTAGGTGGTTCAATTCAGTGAAGATTTCTGCACACACTCCATCGGGTGTTGCCTGGCCTGAATGTTGAAGTCATGAAGAATTGTGTATATTGAAATCACCCGTAACAACGATTTCAGTGCGAGGATAGGATGAAACAATTCCTTGGATGCATTCAGACAAAGCATCAAATTCACGAGAAGCTGATACTCAGTCTAAATTAGGGCTTCGATAAAGGAAGCAGTAGTGAATGATTTGCTTATTTACGGAGAATTTAAACCACGCATTATTAAAAAAGGAATTGGTGCAAAGACCATATTGTGGTAAGAGCTGATAAGCAACATCATTCTTGAGGTATATGGCCAGGCCATGATGGGAAAAGAATAAAGGCACCAAGCTATGCCCATGAATACAAAATTCAGCAGGATGTTAAACCAATACAGATAGAGATGAGCAATAAAATACACTGAATTGAAACACAGAATAATTATCAATACCCTTCACTACTAGATTATGCCATAGCAGTGACGAGAAAATTCAATTCAAATAATCTGCTGAAACACAATCACCATATCGACTAATTCCTATCGTAATTGATTCATAAACTAGGCTGTGCAACGTGAAAAAAGGGGAGAGTAAATAAAGGATGGTACTCACTGTGATGTGCTGTGCTGAGTGGCTTATGATTTTTTGTTATTGGTGTTTTTTTCTGTTGTTCTTGAGTGGCGTGATTACTTTATTGTTGTTTTATTTGGGGATGCACTATTGTTTTTTTTTGCTTCGGAACCACTTGTGAATTAATGCGTGGTTTTTTGTTGTGGTAAATTATTGTAATTTTGTTTGTTTATTGAAATTTATGTGCATACATATGTATAATTATAATTAGTTGACGGTAAAAAATAAAATGCTCCACGACACGGTTTACAACTTTTTGCAACTTTTTGCGTTCTTTCGTACAAATCGAATGCCGTCAGTGCGTTTATATTTGGTGATTAGTAGTTGCATTCGTACAAGTTCGGTTTAGATTTTGTCCCATTTCTTCTGTTTGTAATCGTTCTTGTTCAAGTTCATAGTTTTGCTATATATACATAAGTTAATAATATATTTCCCACATTCCCATATCTCCACTTGCACCTCTTATTATTCCACGTTCTCCCACATTCGTTATCTCTACTTGTATCTCTTATTTTCCCACGTTCTCGCACCTTACTTTTTGTCCACTTCCTGCACGCGAAGTGTCATATTGTAATAATTTTAATGTAATTTAAGAAAAGCTTGCAAATACAAAACCAAAATGTTTTATTCGCTTTGCAAGCGAAAATAGAATGAAGTAAAAATATATTAAATAAAGTCAGTTTAAAAACAGAACTGAACGACTATAGGTCTTTTATTTACTGGCGCCCAACTTTAAAATTCGAGAGCAATTAAAATTATAAATCATAAAAACATCGATCACAGAAGAACCGACAGAAGAACCCAGAAAATTAACCAGAGAAGAACCCACATATACAGAAAAACAAACGAAACCAGAGAAGAACCCACATCAGATACAGAAAAAAAAACGAAATGCAGATAAAGTTATTAATTGTGTAACTGTTAATTTTTTATATTTATGCAACTTTTGTTCTAAATTATCTACGAGTATCTATTACCATATACATTAAGTTCATATATGTACATAAATATTTATTGCTAATTTTGTGACTGTGCTTAGAATTATTGTTATTGAAAAATGTCTGAAATCGCGCAAACAATAGCATCGGCCGTGCGGGTGGCTGTCGAAGCAGCTTGTGAAACAATGGTGAGAAGAATGGCGGATTTAGGGGTAGAAAATAAAAATAATAACGATCGGTTAAACGAAAAAATTTTCGAGCTTTCGGAAAAATTAAATTCTATTCAATTACCGCAAACAGTTGTTCCCTACCAACCCATTTCTGTCGCGACACCCGAAATAGTATGTCATATATCACTCGATGTAGTGAAATCTGTACCACATTTTAAAGGTGAACGTGAGAGATACATTTCGTGGCGTCAAGCGGCCAAGACAGCAATAGCACTATTCGATCATATAATGGATCAGAGCGGTATTATCAAGCCGTTGCAATAATTAGGAACAAAGTTGTTGGATCTGCCGATTTAATTTTATCGTCATTCAACACTGTTCTTAATTTCGATGCAATAATTGCTCGCCTTGATAATGCATATTCTGACAAACGCTCACTACACGTACTCGAAAACCAAATGAGCATTCTATGGCAAGGACATTTATAGATCTCTGAGTATTACGACAAGATAGAAAAACATCTCACGTCTACCTCCAATAAAATCTGAATGGAATATTCAGGCAATAATGTTCTTATTAACTCATTAGCATCAAAATACAGAGCAGATGCATTGCTAGTATTTATTTCAGGCCTTAATAAGCCTATTTGCAATATTTTATTTTCTTCCGGTTGTGAAGACCTGCCATCTGCATTAGCAAAGGCACAGGAGCTTGAGGGTAATCATCACAGGTACGAATTTGCAAGAGCATTTGATAAAAATGTATCATATGCTAGTACAAGTGGTTTTCCAAGAAGTAACCCTCACTATAAACGTGTTGTTCAAGTAAAACCCCAAGCCCCCCAAGCCCAAGTTTCCTCGACTGATAACCAGCAGAAGCAAAACCATCAATCAGATCCATACGATCACATGAGCGTGGATAACTCGTCAATAGGTTAATGACCGATACATTATTAAAAATAATTAATTGACACACGGTACACTTAAAACAAATAGAACCGTTAACTTAATAAAGAAAATATAAGAACTTAGAAAATGAAAAAAAGCACATTGCACTAAAAAGAAAAGAAAAAAAGCATATTTCACTAAACAATTATAATTTATATGTGTTCTTTAGTAGGTTAGACAGTTAACAATAAATATATTAATTATTGGACACTTCATGTGAATGTAATCTTCTTTACTCATGGCAGAGTCAATGATAAAGGCTAAAGCCTCCTCAGGGGAGTAGGGTGTGATACCAGAAGTCTTTGGATCATCATACACCTTATTTTGAAACACGTTTCACTGCTGGCAGAACCAAGTCGTTTTTTAACCAGGTTGAATAAGCCAGGGTGAATCTCTCAATTTTCCAATTCGAGTTCCTCCACTTTCTCAACAGTTTCGATACAAACACTTTCAGAACAGTTTTAATTTGTAAAGCACTGTCTTTTTACTGTTCATAAACTCTATAATTGTCCAATACATAGCTTGTTAATCGTTCCACACACTTAGATGATGATAATTTATAAAAATTTTCGTTTTGTAGCACTGAAATCAGATCCATTTTCCTTATATGCAATTTCGAGTGACTTCGATCATTCCGACTAATTATCAATAAAAGAAGATAGTATCGCAATGAGTTGATTTGAGTTCTCAAAATTCACAATAATAACGGTCAACAAACAACTTAATAAAAATATCAACGACAGAAAGAGGAACCTAGCGGAACTTTTGTTGCAAGCTTCAGTAAACATGAATTTTAAAGTAAAATTTGTCTAGGACCGCAATATAATATTTTAATATTTACCATCACATTGTTTTTTATTTAACAGTCCTTATTAAATATTCATACCTGTAGATAAAATATTCTTGATCACTTTGTATATTTTACCACGAGACTGAAAAAAAATGCGTTATGTTTCATTGACGGTTAAGTGAGCAATCAACCGTACCATCACTTAGCTCATTTGCCGGACTCTCGTAGTCTTTTATTTTATGCCAGAAAATATAACTTCCCACTTAGTATCTACCAAGAGCATACCTTCCAGCTCATCTATCAGGTGTACTAAGATCAGTAAACCAAAACGCTTTGTTTCCTCTTTTAAATTAATAACGAATCCCACTTACTTTGATTCTATTTGCAACCCAAATATATGGCCCGCAGAGGCTTTAGTCAAAGAATTTACTCAAAGTCAAAAACAGGGTTTTTCTTTGAAAAACAAATCAAAAAACTTAACAGGCTTGCGCTTTTCTACCAAAACGTAAGGGGACTTCGTAGCAAGACTACTGACATTTTTCTTAACTCCCAATCATTTCCACACGACGTATTCGTTTTGACAGAAAGGTGGCTTAATTCAAGCTTTTCCGACACAGAACTTTTTAGTCAAGAGTTCGAAGTTTACAAAAAAGATCGTCATGTTGGTAATGCAAAGGATTTAGGTGGAGATGTTCTCATAGCGGTAAAAAATACATATTTCTCTTCTTCTATATCTTTTCCATTTGTATTATCAATTGAACTGGTATGTGTAAAGATAATGGTACAGACTAAGACTTTTTTCATTTTAAACGTTAACATTCCTCCAAATTTTAATTTACCACACATTGACTGGATTCCATCCGAAGACGAATCCTGCCTTGAAGCCTCTCCTTCTTCTTCACAAATGGAACTATCTCTTCTCGATAAAGTCCTTCTTACTGACTTACAGCAAACTCAAAAAATCGAATTCTCGATTTAGTCTTTTCTTCTGACGCTATTAGTACTCTTGTTCTAGAATCTAGATCAGGAATTACTAATATTGACAAATATCACCCCCCTTTGGACATTTTTTTTGACTTAAGTAATCACCTTACTAATCACAGTAATTCTTTTGATTGCTTATATAATTTTGATTTCAGAAGAGCCAATTTCCAGCAGTTGTCTGAAGATTTAACCATTTCTGGAATTGCTGATACACTAGCATTTTCTAACATTGACGAAGCAGTTTCAACTTTTTATAGGATCCTTAATAATTGTTTTGAAAAAAATGTAATGATAAGGAAACCAAGAAATACGAACTTTAGCCATCCTTGGTACACGAAAGAATTGCGTTTACTGCGTAGCAAAAGAAATGTTACTGATATGGGTACCTCTTTGAAAGAGAATCCTAAAAAATTTTGGAATTTTGTAAACTCAAAGAAAAAATGAGATGGCTTTCCAGTTAACTTCACTTACAAGAACCTTTCGTTAGATAAAACTTTTGATATCTGTAACGCTTTCGCAACGAATTTCCATGAGTCATTTGCTAATAGCCCTCAAGTAGTTGATGAAGTATATTTTCATAATCTTCACACTTTTTCGCAAACTAGCTGTAGTCACATACCTGTGCTACAGAGTACGGTCCTTGATCTTTTATCTGCGTTGAATGATGACTGCTCAGCCGGTCCTGATGGTATTCCCCCGATAGTACTAAAAAAGTGTAGTAATGCTTTAGTTGAGCCCCTTACGTTTTTATTCAAACTTTCTCTAAAAACAGGCAAATTTCCCAATATAAGTTAACACCTTAACACCCTGTAATTTGCTATTTGCTATAAAAGTTACAGCAAAGACATATTTTATTATTCAATTGCTGGATTATGCGCAGAAGCTGATAAGTAAACCGTACGGTCATGCTCTCTTTTTTGACATCAACTGTATAATCGCTGCTCTGCAGTGTTTTTTGCTGGACAAGTATTTAGTGGTTGGGGAATCGGCGATTACTTTTTTGGAAGCCGCCACTCGAAGCATAAGTGTCTCTTTACTTTAAGTGTTAAATAAAAGTCTATACTTAGAAATTATAAAAGCGTTTTACTTTTACTTATATGGAAGAAGTCATTTCTAACACCAATTTTCAAGAAAGGTAACAAGTCGGATATATGCAACTACAGGCCCATTGCAAAGCTTTCTTGCATTCCTAAAGTATTTGAACAAGTTGTTTGTGAAAGCGTAGCATATTTTAGTAAAAATATCATTTGCGAACAGCAACATGGTTTTGTGAAAAAAAGATCAACCGTTACTAATCTCTTCACATTCTCAAACATATGTTCAAACGCTTTAAAACAAGGTTATGAAGTTGACTGTGTATACACTGACTTTTCTAAAGCTTTTGACCAACTTAGCCACGGAATTATTTTATTTAAACTTAAGGGGCTCTTGGTTTTCCACCATTTTTCTTAGCTTGGATTAAGTCATACCTTAAAAACAGATCCTACGAGGTAAAATTTAGAAATTGTCATTCTGAACCTTTTGTTGCTCAATCTGGTGTTCCCCAGGGAAGCCATCTTGGCCCTTTTCTGTTCATCCTGTCTATTAACGATGTATCGTCATGCCTACGCTCAAGTGAACTTCTCATTTTTGCTGACGATATGAAGATTTTCAAAATAATAAAGTCCAACCATGATCGTATTCTTTAACAAGCCGACATTGATAGTTTCACATTTTGGTGTGGGAAAAATAGCCTTTTACTCAACCCTTTAAAATGCCAGACTATAACTTTCACTAAAAAACTAATCAGTAACGTATTTGACTACTGTATATCACAGCAAAAACTCTGTCGTGTCTCCACATTTAAAGATTTAGGTATACATTTCTGTTCCAACTTAGAGTTTACACATCACATTAATGTTATTGTTAATAAGGCAAGTTCTATGCTTGGTTTTATAAAACGCTGGGCAAAGGAGTTCAATGATCCCTATGTTACCCTTTCTTTGTATAATTGCCATGTTCGTCCTTATCTTGAATATGCTTCGTAAGTATGGACTCCCTATTACGAAATTCATAAAAAACGTTTTCAATCATTTCAACATAATTTTATTCGCTTTGCCCTAAAGGTTCTTCCTTGGGATGATCCTTATGATCTGCCTACCTATGAATATCGTATTCTGCTTCTTCAAATGCAATCTCTCCATCAAAGGCGTGTTAATAATGACTTAATATTTCTTCATTAACTCATTAAAGGTGAAATTGATGCACCTTTTTTGCTATCTTGTGTACATTTAAATTACCGAGGCGGAACTCATCACCTGCGTATTTTTGAATTTATACATGTTGACTTCCATAGAACTAACTATGGTAAGAATGAAGCTTTACGTCGAATGAGCATTTTATATAACTTAAACTGTTAATAGATAGATTTAAATTTAAATAAGGTGGGATTAAAATCATTGTTTAGAACCAGTGCTCCACTATCGTAAACGTTCTCATTTTATTTTTTGTTGTATAATAGTTAAATGCTAATTTTGTTTTTTATTTTGTGCATGTGTTAGGCTATATTTGTATTATTTTTTACTAACAACTAACACATGCACTTATGATGAGCCTCTGAGCGTAGTTTGACGCTTGCTTTAAGCTTACTACTTTCTGAAATTCTGAAGTGTAAAAAAAAACATAACAGAGGCGACTTATGCTCTTTGTGATTCACAGACCATCTGACTAAAAAAATACAAGCTTATTTAGACTCTACCTTTATTTTGATAAACTTTTTGGCCTCCTAAACTAGTCATTTTGCCGTGTGTGCGACGCAGTAAAAAATCGCAAAATCGACCAGCAGCGGTGCCAGGTAGCAGCAAACAGACTACCAGGCAATAGCCGCAAACCTTTGAGAACAGAGCATCAAAGCGCTCACTAGAGTCCTGCAGGGCACCACTATCGAAAGCCCAGAGAACTAATTTTCTAGACGAATACGAAGACGATTATGAAAACCTCGATGAGGAATATGAAGATCAGATTTATTTCTTAGATTAAAGTCGGCTTTACCATTTGTTGAAAAGAAACTCAATGGCAAAACTGTATTGAGAATCCTAGTAGACACTGGTACAGCCAAAAACTATATCAAACAAATTCCGCAATTAAAAGTCATTCCAAATAGTAAACATTTTAAGGTTAAGTCCCTCCACGGTGAAAATAAAATAACTCACAAATGTAAAATACAATTTTGTGGTATAATAACAGAGTTTTTTATCCTTCCCCAATTAGAAACCTTCGATGCGATTATAGGGTATGATTTTCTCGCGCAGAGAAAAGCGCAAATTGATACAAAACGTTCTTTGTTAGTTTACGAAAATGGGGAGATGGAAATCAAATTTTTATAATGCGAACAGGTTAATAATTTAGAAATCGATATGAAAACAATTCCTAACACCGTCAAAAGTGAATTTAAGGAATTAATCGAAGAATTATCAGAAGTGTTCGCCCAACCGGATGAGAGATTACCTTTTAACAAAAAAATAAAAGCAACCATTAAAACAATAGACTCAGAACCAATATATTCCAAACTGCTCCCAGCATTTTTCAACGAACAATAGACAACATATTGCGAGATGAAATAGGCAAATGTTGTCATGTTTATATAGATGATGTAATCATTTTTTCGCAGACAGAAAGAGATCATCTAGAAGACATAAGGAACATTTTTTCTAAGCTTACATGCGAATATCTCTAGAAAAATGTTAATTTTTTAAGCATGAACTTGAATTTTTAGGATTTCTTTTCTCTGGAGACGGCATTAAAACCTGCCCAAATAAAGTCAAAGACATTGTAAAACACTTCGTGCACTAAGATCTTTTCTGGGTCTGTCTGGTTATTACCGTCGCTTTGTTAAAGATTATGCCCAAATAACCAAACCTTTAACAAAATACCTAAGAGAAGAAAACGGAAATATAGGAACGAATAAGTCTAAGAACATAAAAATGTATCTAAATACTGAGGCTATATGTGCCTTTAATAGAATAAAGAACATTTTAGCCTCAGAAGATGTTTTACTATTCTATCCTGATTTTCAAAAGCCTTTGGACTTAACTACCGATGCTTCATCGCAAGCATTAGGCGCCGTTCTTTCTCAAGGTGGTAGACCTATTACAATGATATCTCGAACTTTAAGCAAGTCTGAAGAATAAGTTTCACAAATGAACGTGAAATGCTAGCAATAGTTTGTTCATTGAAATCTTTGAGAAATTACGTATATGGAGCTCCCGATATTCATATTTATACAGATCACCAACTACTCACATTTGCGATTTCTGAAAAAATCCTAACACCAAACTGAAGAGATGGAGAGCATTTATTGAAGAATATTCTCCAACCTTTCATTATAAACCTGGTAAAGAAAACAAGGTAGCTGATGCGTTATCTCGACAACATATTAACACGCACTCTACTTCCGGAGAAACTGTTCATAGCGAGGAATCTTTAACAAAAGTAATACCTTCGGTAGAAAATCCAATTAATTGTTTCAAAAATCAAATCTTTATCAGTCAAGGTTCTCAGAAAAGCAAAAAAGTTAAAATTCTTTTCCAAAAACAGGTTAGACATACAATAACATTCAGCTCCATCAGAGAACTTATCGAAATATTACGTGATGTTCTTCATACGGATTTAGTCAATGGAATCTATTGTGACATTGAAACTTTAGGTAAAATACAAAATGACCTCATGGTTGCTTTCCCCAAAGTAAAAATTAAATATGCAAACAAACTTGTTCAAGATGTGTTTAACACACACGATCAAGAGGAACTTATCATAAACGAGCATAACAGAGCACATAGAGGACCAAAAGAAAACTTCAAACAAATAATCTCAGAGTACTATTTTCCAAATCTTATGAAGTTATGTAATACATACGCTTCTAAATGTAAAATTTTTAAAGAAAATAAATACCACCGTAGACCAGTGCAACATCCGATCGGTGCAACACCAATTCCCACGTATGTAGGTGAGATTTTGCATTTATATATTTACAATACTGGTCGAAAATATTTTATAACATGTATAGAAAAATTTTCTAAATTTGCCATTATAAAACATATTCCATCCAGAAATTCTGTTAACATAAAAAACCCTTAATTTCCCAACTTAGAAATACGAAAATAATAGTTATAGATAATGAAGGCGCTTTTACATCAATTACAACGCAAGCATTGCTAAAAAAGGAATTTAACATTTCTACACATTCTGTACCAGCACTCCACAGTCAACGCAATGGACAGGTAGAAAGATTTCATTCGACTCTTGCTGAAATAGCTAGGTGTACAAAGGATAGTACAACAGATATTGTTAAATTAATGCTACTATCAACCTTCAAATATAACAACTCAATTCACTCGGTAACAGGTTATAATTATAAGCCCTCAGAAATTTTTCACGATATCTCTAAAAATTGACAAATGCAATTATCTCAAAATTAAAAACTAAACAGTTCAAAGACATTGAATTCCACAATAAAAATACCACGCCTAAACATTTCAGGCCAGGTGAAAAGGTATATGTAAAAACTAATAAAAGAATTGGTAATAAATTATCCAAACTTTATAACCAAAAAACTATTCAAGCTGATTTAGGCACAGCTGTAGTAATTGATGCAAGACAAGCGCATAAAAATAATCTAAGATAAAATTTTATTTCTAGATTTATGAAAATATGGCTAGGCGCCGGACGCAAAAATTGTTGACTACTCTTCAGCGTTATTCATTCCTATTCCTGCAGGAGAAGTTGCCATTTACGAAAACCATTTCTACCTTAAACACACTACAAATTTTTCGGATATTGATACAATAATGTCAGAAAATAGAAATATATTAAATGAAATCAAAAACGAAAGATGAAAAAAAATACTGCAGAAATATGTATATTAAATAAAATCAAAAACGCAAAATGCAAAAAAATACTGCATCAGGACATAAATGAAATCGAACGCTTGTTAACATTACTAAGACCTTCCACGAGAAAGACGCGATCGATAGACTTTTTAGGTTCCGCAATCAAATTTATTGCTGGTACTCCTGATCACGCAGATATGGAACTGTTAAAAACCCAGGAAGACGAACTAACTAGGGCTAACAACAGACAGATTGAAATAAACACGCAATTCACGGCAAAAATAGACGAGATAACTGATATAATAAATACAATAAATATAAACGAAATTAAGAAACCTAATTCGGCTGATAACTATGACAAATTAAGTGCAGTTATGTCACAAAGAAATAGGATTATAATAAATAATTTAAGCAATAACATTTATTCTCTCATTCTTGCCAAAAACAACATTGTTTATCCTTTAATTCAAAGTACAGAGGAAATAGGTATTATCAAGATTAAAGAAAATGTTATGTTAAATGGTATAAGTGACTGAGTTGTTGCTGGTATTTGTGATCTGAGATTTCTGCAGTATAGACGTTGGGCTGGTGTACCGATATTTCCTCTATGTGTATTCATGAAATTAAGGATAGCCAGGTGATAATCGATATTGTCGTAGTGACACTTCTTCGATAGTTGTTTAGTGGTTTGTACAGCTCTTTCTGCCAAGCCATTTCCTCTTGGATGATGTAGTGAACTGGTACGGTGGTCGAATTGCCATAGCTTTGCGAAATTTTTGAAGTCAACAGATGAAAATTGTGGACCATTATCCGATTCCAACACTTTCGGGATTCCATGGTAAGCAAAAATGTGTTTCAAAAAATTGATAACAATACAATGTGATGAATCCTGAATAACTGTCAGTGAGAACAATGTATTCTTCTCCCAAGAAATGAAGAAGGTCGGTAGCAACAATTTCAAATTTAAATTCGGGTACCACTTTGGATTCTATGGGGTGTTTGTTGTTGCTACGCTGATGAACTTGACAAGATGCACATTTTTGGATGAAGTTCTGTAAATCTGTAAAACTAACTGGAGGTGGATTTTCAACATCGCGACTTAGCTGGACATGCATGTAAAGTTTTTTGGAATATTGATTCCAAAGGCTTGTGGTCTGAGAGTATTGCTGTTGACATTCGGTTAGCGATTTGGATGCATATGCTACCGGCTGTCCCTGTTGCAAAAGTACGGCTCCTAGGGCTGAAGAAATTGCATCAACTTGAAGCTTGACATCTTGATTTACGTCGTAAAGTTTGAGTACGGGTGGCTTTGTGATAATTTCTTTTAATTCGTCAAATGACTTTTGTTGGAATTCATCCCATACCCATTGAGTTGATTTCTCAAGGAGTTTTCGAAGTGGTGTCATCATCTGCGAATAGTTTGGTATAAACTTACTTAAATATGTGAACTTACCAAGGATGCGCTGGAGTTCTTTTCGGTTAGTTGGGCGCTTTAGTCGACGGATTGCTTCTGTTTTTTCTGGATCTGCTGACATGCATTTACGATCGATAATATGTCCGAGGAATTTTATTTTTGACTGCTCGAACTGACATTTGTCTCTGTTTAGTTTCAGACAGTTTTCTTGGATAATCGTTAGAACTTTTTCGTCTGAGTTCCTCTATTGTTCTTGCGTGTATTAGGATATCGTCAATTGCTACTTGTACCTTTTTGAGATCAGAAAAAAGTTCTTGCATGATCCGTTGAAATACTTCTGGGGCTGAGGAGATGCCCAATGGAAGACGTTTGCAGCAATATCGTCCCCAAGGTGTTGCGAACGTAAGTATACGTTTGGTACGATCTGAGACTCGAACTTGCCAAAAGCCTCTCCTGTAGTCCAATAGAGTGAAGAACTTCGATCCATTGATTCTCGCAGCGATGTCTTCAATTGTTGTCATCGGGTGATGTCGACGCAAAATATTCTTATTGACAATGGTCGGGTCAATACAGATTCTGATTTTGTTGTTCTTTTTGACACTACCATGGGAAAAACAGCTGGTGTTGGCTCTTTAATTGGTTCAATGACATCCAAATTAACCATTTCGTCTAGAGCTTTCTTGACATCATCTCTTATCTTATACGGAATTCTTCTTGGAGTGCAAATTTCAAAACACGGATTTGGTATAAGGTCAAGCAACAATTTCATACTCGACGTTTTTTATACAGCCAAGTCCATTAAATATGTCTTCTTCTTTGATGGAATAAATTCTACGAACAAAACCCAGCTTTTCGCATGCATTTGCGCCCAAGATTGGCATGATGTCTTCTTCAACCACCTTAAATGCTATTTTGCACTTTTGATTAGCAATAGTGCTCTGGAGTATGACTTCTCCTAGCACTTTAATCTGGTGGTTGGCAAATGAACGGAGTGACTTTATTATGCTTTGTAGCAAGGTGTTTTTAGAGCCATTTAACAATTTTATTGGCAGTACATTACATTCCGCGCCAGTGTCGAGATGTATGTTGCACTTTTTTCCAAATTCGAAGTGAATTTCTTCCGTCCATAGCTTCGAATCCTGATTTGATTTCTTTGGTTTTTTTGGAATGACAACTTTTCCAATGAATGACCAGCTGTTGTCATCGCTTGTGTCGCTTTTTTGATCGCAAACTACTGCTTTCACCGTCTTTTTTTTGTTGTAAGAGAATTTACTCGTAGAAGATTTATTTGACTGTTGCTTACTACAGCATGCTTCAAAATGGTTTTCTCTGTTGCAGATTTTGCATTTGTGTCTAAATGCTGGGCATTTTCGGAGTTTGTGCTTTTTGGCACAGTTTCGACAATCGATTAAATTATTTGTTTTTGATTGATAGATAGATAGATAGTTTATTGATTTTGTTTAAATTTTACAATGGTTTGTTACCGCACATTTTACAATATAGTGATTTGATACAATGTATCTTTCAGCTAAAATAGTATGTATATAAGTTTTCTAAATTTTCAATAAGGTTTACATAATTATAATTTTAATTTTGACCGGAGGAAAAAACAATAAAAACCTCCATTTAATGTAAGAATATAATAAAATCATAAAGCTAATGACTAGTAAGGGTATAAAATCTATCAGGTTAACAGATGAACCAATAAATGAATAAATAATAGTTTGTTAACAATAAGTATGAATAAATATTTTATAAATTACATAAAAAATGTAAATAATTGAATAAATAGAATAAAATAAAATAAATAATTTAAACAAAAATAATAAGTAAATAAATAAATAAATAAATAAATAAATAAATAAATAAATAAATAAATAAATAAATAAATAAATAAGTAAATAAATAAATAAATAAATAAATAAATAAATAAATAAATATATCACAGGTAAAAAAAAAAATTCAAAAAAATAGAATTTTTAAATTTGATTATTAAGTTCACTAACCAAATTGTTCTCAGCAAGATCAAGTCGATCAAGGAATTTTGTTGTTAGTTTAATGATTCTATCTTCGATCAATTCGATATTCGCCTTTACGTGGAGATCTAAGGTGGAATTATGCCAGGGTAGATTAAGCATCATTTTTAAAACTTTATTTTGAGCAGTTTGTAGTTTTTTTATATGAGTTTTAGCTGCGCTTTTCCATACTGGACAACCGTACAAAAGAATTGCCTGAAATATAACCTTACAAATTATCGTTTTATTCTCGACTGAAAGTAAAGACTTCCTATTAATAAAAGGGAACAGCAGTTTGGTTGCTATCTTGACTTTTTTTAGTGATTGTGAAATATGGTGATTGAATGTTAATTTAGAATCAAGGAAGATACCGAGATATTTCACTTGATTGTCCCAAGAAACCGCTCTACCTAAAATTTGCAAATTATTGCTTGGGAGATAACAAGCTTTTCTTTTTCTTGTGAAAAAGATGTCTTGTAACTTGTCAGCATTAAGTTTGATTTTCCATCGATTGTAATATTGGGATAATATTCTCATCGCATTATTTAAGTTCGTCTCAATGTTGATGGTAATTTGGGAAAGTCAGAGGTATACAGGTTATACAAGGTCGGTCCAACGACAGAAGCTTGAGGGACACCAAAATCAAAATGTATTCTTTCCGAGACACTACTCTTTACATGTACCATAAAACATCTATTTGAAAGGAAACTTTGAACAATTTTACACAGATAAGGTGGAAAATTGAGGGAAATCATTTTATAAATAATACCATTGTGCCAAACTGAGTCGAATGCTTTTTCGATGTCTAACAATATCATTCCAGTAGACATACCTTGGGAGCGATTGCTTTTAATTAAGTTACTTATACGAAGCACTTGATGAGATGTACTGTGGTATCTCCTGAAACCAAATTGTTCATTTTGATATAAGTTGTTATCAGTTATTGTTTTAACAATTTTGTTTTTAATTATTTTCTCATGTATTTTGCGGATATTGCTGAGTAAACTGATTGGTCTATAACTTTCAGTCCTAACAGAGTTTTTGCCGGCTTTGAGAATTGGTATTACCTTACCTATTTTCCAAGTAGTAGGAAAGTATTGCATTTTCAAGCAAGCATTTATGACGAATGTAAGGAAGAATATTCCGATTTTAGGCAACATTTTTAAATATAGATTTTTAACTTGATCAAGCCCACTAGATTTCCTTGTTTTAAGTGTGTTAACAACTGCAGCTACTTCTTCTTGAGTTGCGAACATGTTTTGTGGTGTGTCAAAAATCATCTGGTTTAAGTTTTGAATAGTTGTATCTACCATAAGATCTGTCGAAACATCGCCTAGGTGTTGTGCTACAGAATGGTTTTGGGAGAAACTAAGAGCAAGAGCATAAGCTTTTTCCAAATCGGTATAATGGATTCTTGAATCGTTTTTCAGAAAAGGAACCTGTCGATGTTTGTTTTTTACAATTTTTACAATATTCCAGAAGGGTTTTGCATTTTTCTCTAAGGAACGTATTTTATTATTCCAAAGAAGATTCCTTTTGTTTAGTAATTCATAAGAGATTTGGCGATTCAAATATGTAACGTTATCACGAAAAATAGGTTGGCGATATCTTTGCCAGTTTCTTCTTTGAATGTTCCTATTTTTTATAAGTTCCAATATATGAGACGAGAGACTTTGGTGAAATGGTTTTTTAATAACTTTTGGAACACATCGGTTAACAGAGGCAATAATGTCTTGAGTAAAGTTATGCACAATGTTATCAACTTCATTCTAGCTGCTTACACTTTCTAGACCAGTAGGAATATTACGAAGTTTACTTTTTAAAATTGACCTAAAACGTGTCCAGTTCGCATTTTTAAAATCTAGGTAATGTATTTCTTGTTTTATTCCCGACCAAAGAAGTTCACATAACACAGGATAGTGATCAGAGCTGAGCTCATTTAAAGTAATAGGTGAGGTTAATTGACTAGACACATTTGTTACAAAAATATCGAGAACAGAGGGACTTCCACGAGAACTATTGGGGACATAAGTAGGGCTTGGAGGAAACAACACATTTACTGGTAAAGTATTGGACATATCATATAAAATATTTCCAAAGGAATTTGCCCTAATGCAACCCCATTCTGTGTGTTTGCAATTGAAATCACCACCAATAAGAAAGTCTCCACCCACAGCGAAAAGTTTTCTCAAGTCGTGATTCAAGCATAATCTTTTTTCCAACGATGATGAGCCACCTGGAAAATACACGCAATATATTTTGACTGTCCTACGATTCATTAATTGGACTTCAAAACCAATATTTTCTATGAGTTTAGTTCGAATTACTGGCAAAAGCGAATGTCGAATTGATTTTCGGATGAGAATTGCAACTCCACCACCCTGTTTTTCAGTTCTATCAACTCGATAGCACTTATATTTAGGTGAAGTCAAGTGAATATCGTTATCAAGCCAAGTTTCCGTTACTAAAGCAACGTCAATCTTGTGCTTGTTTAAGAAATAAATAAATTCTAAACGTTTGTTATAAATACTTTTAGCATTCCAAGTAATAATTTTTATGTATCTATCTGTTACGTTATTTATCATGATTGTACAAAAACTTAGTTGCTAAATGTGCGATAACGTTAAATTGATCTAGCTTAGTCTTACATGTTGATAATTCAGTAACTATTTCCATAAGTAGCGAATTTAGCTCTTCAAGCGAAAAAAGTGTTCCACTGTTGTAGTTTGCATCTGTATGCACGTTATTGTAATTTGGAAGATGAGGAAGATTACCTGAAACATTTGATGAGAGTGTGTTTACATTACTTTGCACATTGTTTGATGACCAGTGACGCTGCCGTGGTTGAGGGAGAGACGGGAAATCTTCCATAGACGGTAGTGAGATTTGTTGGTTTGAAATATGATGACCAGCACCAAATGATGCTGTTGTTGTCGCTGCTGCTGTTGCTGCTGCTGGCAATCGCGATGATAGTGTAGTTAAGAGAGTTCTTGGGTGTGTTCTCTTAGCTAATTTATCTCTCAATTGCAGGTATTGTGTTCTGTTTCCGCACGTAACGTCAGAAGCTTTATGGTTTCCATTACAATTTGCACATTTAGACATTGTGGGGTTGACACATTCAGCAGTCTTATGTGAGCCAGCGCAGTTTGCACAATATGTTTTTACGTGGCAGTTTCTTTCGCCGAGTTTAATGAGTTCAGTTTAAAGTTCATTTACATTAATTTCTCCTAACCCGTAGAGAATAACTTTGAAAGCTTTGGCGCATTTGAGATCATGCGAAAAATATTGACAATTTTCGTCTTTTAATTTAGCCAACACTTTTAAATACGATTCTAATAAATCACATTGAATTTTGATACCGATGGATAGATTTTGTATGCAATATTTTTTAATGTCTAATGAGCTCATCATTTTGTGAACATAATCACTTGATTTTTGCAAGAGTTTAATTGGTGGCACATAAGTTTTTTTAGTACTACTAGGCGATATAATATCGTCCATTTCTTCAATGTCATCATCAACTTCAGCTTCTGGCTGACATTGTAAAGGGGTCCAGAATTTGGGGCTCTTCCAATTATGCGGAATGTTTTTTACGTTTTCCATATTATTGGTACAAAGTTTTTTATCTGAGGACAATAAATTGTCCTCAGGCTTAGGGGATCTTACACGTTTGGGAATGATTGTAAAGAAGTATCAACATAACACACGAGTGAGATAAGAAGTCTTTCACAGCTAAAAGCTCCAACTAGACTGATTGTTTTTGATTGATTGCGTACCGATGAGACACTTTTTTCAGTTTCCTGAGTGATGTGCGTAGTTTGTTGTTGTGCGATTTCTGTGGCTTTGCATTTTTCAATTGCCTGTTCCAATGTGATATCTTGGGAAAGAAGGCGGGTTCGCAGTTCGTTATTCTTAATCCCTAAAATTAGCTGGTCACGCAACATCCCATCAATTAAATTTTCGAATGCACAATTTTGTGCCTGAAGTCTTAATCTAGACATTAGTTCATCGATGCTTTCATTATCACTTTGGTAGATCTTGTGGTATTTATATCGTTCAAACGTAACATTTACTCTTGGTATAAAGTAATTTTCAAAAACATTTTTTACCTGAATCAACGTGAACTCTCCTCCAGCAGGAATGTCGGGTTGTGGCAATGTGTTATACAGTTGAATAGCTATTGGGCCGATTGTGGACATAAACGTCGCAATCTGTATATTTTGTGGTTTACTAACCATCATTGCCGGCGCGCCGTCTCGAAATATGTGTATTGTTGTTTCCACAATTTCCATGTTCTAGCCGTCTTTATCATGCTCTATAATGAGAGCTTTTGGTGGACGGATAAAATGATTTATATTTCCGTTCTCGACTGCAGCTGGTGGATTTGCCATTTTGTGTACCCAGAGATCTCAAAGGATCTTTTTATTTTTTTTTTGTCTATACGAAATTGATTGCAAAATCTGTAGATTTTTACTCGTCTACTCGAAATTTATTGCAAATTTGTAGATTTAAATTTGATTGGGTTTCGGCACCATGTAAACTTATAATTCACAAATGAATTAATAAAAAGATAAAGAATTGTCTTTTGTGTATTAAAAATGAACTTTATTCTATCAGATACTAATTGGGAATGAAGGCAGACATAGTTTTGGGAATGATGGCAGACATAGTTTTGGGAATGATGGCAGACATAGTTTTGGGAAAAGAGGAAGATAGTTTAAAAGGAATGAGATCTATGTTTGACACTAAGGGTGCAAACGGAATGATCACGATGTATCTGTTAGATGTCGTCCCACATGCTTGTACGGAGATTCTTGTCCCACAAAACGATTCTGCCTCCGTCAATCTGACATTGAGCGCTCACTGAGCGCTCAGTTGATGGTACACGCCTATTAATTTAAACAGCAGAAACTCAGTTCACATTTAAAATCTCTTAAGATTTTTAAAGAGAATAAACAGTTGAAATGGGATAGGTCAGGATCAGAGATGGCAGAAATGCGATTTTTTGTGATTTACTACATTTGCTACGTCTGCTACATAAATGAGGTAGTTAATGTAATTAAATGTAGTTAACGTAGTTAAATGTAGCAGACGTAGCGGTAGACGTCAAAACGTAGTTTGAAATGTCCATTCAACCACCAAATTGACAAATTGCATCTAAAAGATAACTGTGTAAGTGTGAAAAACTTACTCTCGTTTAATTTGCTTTTTTCTTTCATAAAACTTCGAATTACTGGATTTAGTTCATTTACGCAAGATATTTGGTTCTTATGTATAGTTCAGTGTTTTTCACTCATTAGTCGTTACTTATTCACTCGTTTTTTTAAATTCTTTTTGAAATTTAACGTTTTTTGTGAAGGTAGCACACGTAACACATGTAGGGTAGTTAATGAAACAAATCAAACGCGTAGTTTATCTAATTAACTACACGTAGTTTACCGAGTAGATTACCTGACGTAATCTACTCTGCCATCTCTAGTCAGGATGTTTTTAAAGATAGCATACTTTTTCTTAACAAAACATTAACTTCTTAATCATACATAGGTAGATAATAATACTGTTTTAATAATCACAAACTCATTAATGTTTTTAATTAATTAGATACGCAACCTGATGGTCAGGGTCTTAGTATCAACTAAGCGACTTGCAGCCCAAATAAATTTTACTGTGTGATGAAGTTTTTTGTGTATAAAATAGGAATTCCTTAAATCAAGGCAAACAGGGGCCCTACTATGTAACTAGATTTTACAATGAAATTGCTCGAATTCGAAAAACTGGTACTATGTATCTATTTGACTACTTTCGAACGAACTAGAATCGAATAGTTCTAGTAGGGCCAACTATATTCTTATGAACTTTCAAAGAAACGATTAACTACGTAACTCGAAAGTAGAATTCAAAACAAGGGAAAATAATCGTTCTACAACAAATTTGTTTGCGAGCGAAATTTTTTTTGTCAAGGTTTAAATAAAATGATATCAGCTCCATCTACCACACCAATTTCGTGATTTTTCCAAAAATAGCGTTTGAATTTCAAAATTCATCATCAGCGTTCACATGACTCTTTCGATTGAGGTCAAAACTTCGGCAAGTATTTTTGACATGGTTTACTGTGCAATTTCAGCGTTCTTGGCACCACCAATTTGGTGTTGGTAACCTCCTGTTGCCAATAATGTCAATGCTGCTGATAATTTAATGATAATCGAATGCGTGTAGTCATGACGGATGATTTGGTGTTAAGTAAGAACATAAACCCGTCTTTAGAAAAACGATAACTCTTAACAAAACCAAAACAAAAGTATATACATATTTCTCATTAAGAATGAGTCCAAACACTCTACCATATACATATATATGTACAAACCTTTTCTGCAAATTAAACCAAATTCCAACGGAATCGGAAATGAGTTTTGAATATAATCAAAAGTAGGATTCCATTATTAAAAAGAGGAAAAATAATAGAACTGGCGATCTCAAGGCAACCTACCCTGAGATCCAATCAGCGTTGTAGTGCGCCGTTTTGATACCAAAAACTCATTTGACTTTTATTGAAAGGGACAGATTTATAGAGAAGCTTCATAGCGATTATGTTAGAGGCATTTTGTTGCATTGAGAAACAAGATTAGGTCTCTAATCTTTGTCTCAGATAGCTCTTCAAGTTCGTGAAAGAATGCTTTACGAAAGTGTTTCATTCTAGTGTTGTAAATGGATTACCGTTTCACTTTCTCTTTGGTCACTACAACTACGCAAAAGGTGTTGTAGTAGATACCCAACTTTTCCACATGAACTCCTATAGGCCAATGTCCGGTACAAACCGCAACAATCCTGGCTATGTCTTGTCTTGGCCTGCACAGAAGATCGTTGGGTAAATTGCACCAAGAGGAATGTTGTGAGTGAGCTATGAAGGGCCGATCCTTTCCTGGCTAACTCGTCAGCCCTTTCATTTCCCACGATACCACTATGGCCAGGCTCGCAAGCTTATCGCGACATTGCTGGACCAATTTAGATGAGGATATGGCCGAGTTAATGGTTTTGACAGCTGCCTGCCTGTCTGTAAAGAGTTGGGTTGGGTTTTGTTTAAGTATCCAACATGCCTCCCTTATTGCCAGCAGTTCAGCCTGAAAAACGCTAGCAAAGTCAGGAAGCCTAAAGGATTTGGCTACATTTAGGGACTCATAAAATATCCCAGAACCAACTCCGCACTTCATCTTTGAGCCGTCAGTAAAGATGATTGTGTCGAAACATATCGGTACGATGTCATCCTCCCAATCTTCTCTGGATGGGAAAATAACCTTAAAACCCTTACTAAGGCTCAAAGTAGGAGTGCAGTAGTCAGTGTCTACCGAGATAATATCTGAGGGAATCAATTTCGTTGTGTTGCTGTGACCATAAGGTTTTTACAACCAGCTGTTTGATTCCTTCAGCCTAATAGCGCTGCAGGAAACTATGTATTTAATAAAAAGGTCGATTGGTAGAAAATCCAAAATAACGTTTAAGGCGTCCGTTGGGCAAGTACGCATGGCCCCTGCGGTTCCAACGCAAGTTGTTCTTTGAACCTTCTTTAGCTTATCAATATTATAGGCTTTGCTAAGAACAGGCCACCACACAATCGAACCATATGTTAAGATTGGACGTACTACGTCTGTGGACGTCCATAAAATCATCTTCGTCTGAAGTCCCCACTTTTTGCTGCAGGCGTAGAAGGCAACACAGGCCTTCTTAACCCGTACTTCAATATTTAGTTTCCAGTTTAGTTTATGGTCGAGTATAACTCCCAAATATTTTGCACTGGAAGACAATGATAGGATTTGACCGTTGAGTCGAGGTAGCGTGAAGGGAGGTGCTTTAATTTTGGGGGTAAAAAGCAACAGTTCAGTTTTACTTTGGTTAACTCCTAGTCCATAACTCGTGGCCCAGCTGCTAACTTTCTTCAAAACTGACTCCGTGATTTCACTAATCACAGAGGTGTACTTTCCTGACACCAATAGCACCAAATCATCCGCATAGGCTACCGCCCTCACTCCACATCTCTCTAATTTAACGAGAATTGTATCCATGACCAGAAGCCATAGAAGAGGTGAAAGGACACCACCCTGGGGTGTCCCCCTACTCACGTGTTTTGTTGCGATTGTATTGCCTAGAGTGGCTCGAATCTTTCTACCACTGAGCATGGTAATACATTCTTGAATGAAGTCTTCTACACAGAACTTAACGAGCGATTCTTCTATGGATTCGGTAAGGACGTTGTTAAAAGCACCTTCTATGTCTAGGAAGGTGGCAAAAGTAAATTCTTTATAATGGATTGTTTGTTCTACAGTACGCACTACCTCATGGAGGGCAGTCTCCGTAGATTTGCCCTTAAGATAAGCATGCTGAGAGCTTTCGTGAGGTCGTCCAACTAGGATTTCTCTAACATGGTAGTTGCACTGCTACTCGAGGGTTTCGGTTTTGTATACGGTTTAGTAAGTATGGTGCTATTCCTGTGGTTTTGGGTTGCTCGCAAGTGCTGGAACTACCAGCGCTGAATGAGCTCCCCTTCAAAGTCTCCTGGATGGAAGAAGATGAATCTACGTTGTCATGTCTAGTTCGTGCATTTTATAAAAGTTGTTAAATGTTGGTCCCACGAGTAGGTCGGACAAAAGAGGTCAGCCCCTGCAGAGCAAATATACCGGGGTAAGGCAGAAGATAAGACGGACCCTGCCAAGGCATCCGAATGAGCTCGTTAGCGACCGGTTTGCCTCCCAGCCTTTCATTCTTCGGCACGGATTCTGTAAGACGCTCACACCACCACTGAAATTAGGGACCCCGTATCTATGGTCAAATTGCATTGCTAATGCTTGCTACTATTAAGGAGTAGGAAACTTCAGCAATTCAACCTGACCTTAGCTGATCTCCATCTTGATAACGTGCAAGACAACTGTGGTGACCATTACCCCCCGGCACCCACTGGGAGGGTTTGAAACCAGGATTTTTGCCAGGCAGGGAAAATAATAGCTGACAAAGTTTTTTTTGGAAAAAGAAGAATATTCTACGGCACTGCATATATAATTTGTGTTTTTCGTTATATTGATATTTTGATTAGATATATGGATGTCAAATAAACAACCTTTAAATTCAAAAAATGGGTTTGGTAATTAATTTTTGTGTAAAAAATATGAATTCCTTTAATTAATCAAGGCAAACAGGATTCCATTATTAAAAAGAGGGAAAATGATAACCGACAAAGTTTTTTTGGAAAAAGAAGAATATTCTACGAGACTGCATATATAATTTGTCTTCTGGATGATGGAGATGGATTACACAAATACAAAAAATGTAAATTAAAATATGAAGTATGAAAATTAACAAACGTTTGCATACATTTTTTCAAACGTTATAATGACTTTTGTCCGGTATTTATGTGGAGATCGTATCTAAAATCAACAATATTTGAAACATACCATTTCATGGTTTCATTTTCAACCTCAATTTAAATAAAATAATATCGTGTTAAAGATAAATTCTTTAACACGATAACGTTAAATCAGATTCTTGATGATTGAAAGCAGACTATAAGACGGGAACTAGTCACAAAGACTTAAATGAACTTAAGACGTAAATATTAAACAAGTTTATGATAAAAAGAAATAGAATACGATATCAATCGAATTACCTTCACGGCTACGGTGGCAGCACTAAATTTGTATAAAAGTGTGAATGAATTCGATTGTGAATATTAATATAGAACTTATCTATCACGTATTTTCGAAAAATAAAGTCTAAATATGTCGTATTACAATATCTCAATTGTTAATAATTGTAAAACGGGCAAGAAACTTGTTTTGCTAAATTGTCGTTGTTTCTTTGCTTGCGTGTCACCTAACGCCGCCGCCGTCTTGATGAAATTAACTTCGTTAACCATTCGCATTATATGTCCAGCAAGTGGAAACTAATTCGAAAAAAACGTGTATCTACATTTTATGTTTTTCAACAATGGCTTTCGATAGTTATTTAAGTTCAGGCAAAAGTTGTCAAATTAGAATTGAATTTGTCCACCCATATCCTTATATTTTTAATTATTAATATTTTCATATTAATTCTAAAAATAGTCGAGGGCGGCTTTCGATTACCGCAGTACGAATTTCCTTCTGGTTTTTTTTGTACAGTTACGTAGGGGTCTCAATAGAACATGTTTAAAATTTCAAGGCGAGGAAACACCGTTAAGTCATGAAAAAAATAATTTATTTTGTAAACAAACAAATTAATTTCTGACAAAACACTAGCACGTTTAATCATTCATTACTTTTTAATACAAAGTTTGAAAATTATATATCCCAAAGTGTTCGTGAATTACTTTCGACGAATTTTTATTTGTTTATATTTGTAAGATTTCTGAGATTATAAACACCGATTACTATTCGTATTCATTCTCACCTGGCGATCAAATTAGTTTTGTATTTCTTTTCATATTTTTATAATTGTGCGAGAGAGAAATTTTGCAAGAAAGAAAGTTTGTTTATATTTCTGAGAATACGCAAATCTCTTAGATCATATAAGTAAATATAAACCCGATTTCCGCGAAATTATCGGTTTTGGCCGAAAACCTACATCGAAAACTTAAGTTTTCCCACACATTTTTGAAAAACCACAAGTTTTATATAAAACCTCTCGAAAACTAGTAGCAATTCAAAGTTGAACTAAGCAAACAAACCTTTCAAAACATTCAGCGCTCAAATTAATGTAAACAAAACAGCTGATGGCTGCTGTCGAAACAAATATTTCAATTTGGAAATAAATTAGGTCGTGGTAAGTAATATTATTTATACAATTTCCTTACAAAATAAGAATTATTGATTTTGTTTTTTATTTACATAATTAAGTCGCACTGGTCTAGAAAAATTTGTGCCAAAACATTCCACAATGTGGGAATCATTTACCCAGTGATTAAAACCACAACAGTGGAATATCGCGATGCCAACATCAAGAAGATTCTCAATGCTTTGGACAAGCCAGACGAGTCTTCAAAGGAAAAAGCCAAAGAGATATCCTATTATTACAGCTTCAGTGATCGGTCTGGATGAGTGTACGAGTCTGAAACTAGGAGTTGACCTTTTCTGCTGACCTTTTCGGCCATAAGAACACGAAAACGTTTAGAATCTTCTCAACCAGGCCTATAAGGTGTTCGGACGGCCACAACATACGGCGATTCTGAAGGCATATTTGGCCAACAGAAGCAATATTTTGGATTGCTCAATATTTTGGATTGAATTTGTCGTGAAAGAAGAAGAAAATGTTTTAAATAAAATTAATTTGTATGGTAACATTCTTGTTTGATGTTGAATTTATGATATATTTTCTGGACAAATAACTTTTCCTTAGTGAATTGTTCGGACCGGTTGAAGTGAACAAAGAGGATAGCTGAAACCAAGCGAGCTTTTAGTTCTTGTTGGAACTTCAGTTGAAATTGTTCTTGGAGATGAGCTAGGGTTACGGGCTTGTCTGTGCTGATATGCTGCTCTATGACAGCACAGGAAAGGATTATCGGCTTAAGGGTGTCTACGGCAAAGAAAAATCCTTAGCATTTCAAGAATTTTCAAAAAATTGAATCTTGAGAGGATACATAAGATATAGAAAAACTTCGCTGTGTAAAAGGAATTATCTAGATATTTTAATTTTTTGCGCATCAAGTGGGTGGGGATATACTTTGAGTTTTTTGTATCGAAAATTTTGTTAAACCACTCAATGATGGGATCCCATTCGTTCTTTCAGAGCTCGTATAGATCTTTGTCTTCAGAAATGAAATTTTTTTCATCAATACAAAATTTGACAGCCGGTGTTAAACAAATTTAAACGTCAAATGAAAACGTGTAAATGTTCGGTGTGAATGATTGTCGGCTTTTCGAAAACTTTTTGCCAAAAACCCGGTTTTCTATTTGGTGTGAAAAGACTATGAGAGATCGAATTTTTTCCATACAAATTCGCGCTGAACGTATTCATTGAGAATCTTAAACAACTTGCTTTTCCAAAAGGTGGCGCTTTTTTGACATTTGTATTTTATTTAATAGCATCGCTAGGAGAAGACGGCGCCAAGGATTAAACAGTCACCACACCACCATTAGATTAAAAGTGCAACCTCAACCGAATCTATTACAAACCAGAATTTATTAGAAAACAAATTAATAAACTGTTTTATTATTTCCTCAATATATGTATATATATATATACATTTCCTCTATATATTTTTTGATATGATAAATCGTCGACGAAGAGGTAGTTCTGTAGCAAGCAGGCAAGACGAAGAAATAATGGATGACTCCACACCAGAACAATCTCCAGTACAAACGGGTGGAAGAAAGAGGAAGCGCCTTGATCCAGTAAGTATTGATGAAAAAAAATTTCAGTAAGTTAAAACGACGGCATTTTAATGTTATGTACCAATTCAATCCGTCTTTTTTAATTAAAAGATTACCAAAACCAGATCAATCAAAAAAGCTTAGTTCCAATTTCGTGGGTTGTTTCAAAATGTTTGTATTATCGATTTACTTACAGTCTGAGCTGTGTCAACAACTTTACGATTCCATTCGAAATATCAAAAAAGAAGACGGTTCCATGCTCTGCGACACTTTTATTCGAGCTCCAAAGAGGCGACAGGAACCATCATACTATGATGTAGTGGCAAATCCAATTGATTTGCTTAAAGTCCAACAGAAACTAAAAACAGATTCATACGATGATGTCGACGAACTCGCGCATGACATTGAACTTCTAGTAAACAATGCAAAAGCATTTTATAAAGTCGATTCGCCTGAATACCAAGACGCATGTTCACTCTGGCAATTTTTCACAACAAATAAATCAAAAATACTTGACGCCGCCGGTATAGAAGAAGAACCACGGTCAAAGCGCGTTGGTCGTAACCCACGCAGATCCACAGCAAATGAAAGCGAAACCTCAGAGTGTTCTAACAAATTAGATGAAGATTTCGATCCTTATGAAGAGCTTTTTGCATCAGTAATGACTGCAACTGATCCCACAGCGAATGATCGTGCCTTACACAGAGAGTTCCAATTATTGCCATCGAAAAAAGTTTATCCTGACTATTATGATGTGATAGAGCATCCAATTGACTTGAGATTGATTGCCATAAAGATCCAAACTAATGCTTATTCGAATCTTATGGAAATGGAAAAAGATCTTCTACAAATGACAAAAAATGCATGCCAATTTAATGAGCCTGGATCTCAAATTTACAAGGACGCTAAGACTCTGAAAAAGGTTTGGAAATAGAAATTAAGATTGATAATACATAAAATATAGTAAATTTTATATATTTACGTACATACATTCTTTTCAAATTTATTTAAGATTTTTACACAAAAAAAGTTGGACATAGAAACCGGCCGAGCTAAGGCAACCACTTCAAAAAAAGCTAAAATATGCCCTAGTGTTGCAATTTCTTCTTTAAAAGTCGAAGTTGATACTTCAGACGATGAAGACACAGATAAAAAAGGAGAGGGACCTATGTGGGCATTGTTTGATCATTTATTCAACGCTGCAAGCTCTTCGGGTAATTTATCATTCTAAGACTCTTCACTCATATATTACATCATAAAAGAAGGAAGGATGATGAGAAGACCAAAGGTTCTTTTTCATTTGATCGTTTGTATTGTTTTGCTATCGTTTTTAAAACGTCAATCGTAAAAAGGGTGATTTTGTTTATAAATAGTTGGATTAGTGTTGTGCGATTTCCTATATGCAATGAGCTTCAATCAGGGTTACCGAAAGTATGGAAGTTGTATAGTTAATTTTGTTTGCTTTTGAGATATTTAAACGGTTTTCGTCAAGTATTCAGTCGACTGCTTCAACTCAGCCATATCACAGTTGTTTTTGCTATATCTTGTGATCTATTTCGAGAAACCATTTCTTGTCCTTGTCGGAAGCTCTTTATTAAAAAAAAAGAATAAATATTAAAAGAACGATAATTTTGTATTATTATTCGTGATAATCAATGTCAACTGAAATTTAGTTAGTTAAAATTGATTCAGTAAACAATTATTTAATGTAATAATTTATTCACATGTACTTATTTTGTATATTAATTTAGTTTTTGCCTTTTATTTTCATTTTATGTTTCAAATACACTTTGGAAACAAACAAACTTTTATAGATCATCCTAATGCAACCGGCGCTCCACTTGGTACATCATTATGGAAACTTCCCTACCGACGATTCCATCCTGAATATTTTGAATTGATTAAACGGCCAATTTCAATGTGTCAAATTCAGACAAAACTTAAGAAAGGTGTATATGCGAACATAACTGATTTAACTGCCGACTTATACTTAATGTTAGATAACGCTAAAAAAGCGTTTGCCCCAACACATCGCACTCACAAGGTTATATACATTTTTATTTTTCGATTTTCTAAAACTGATTGCTTCAACATTCTGAATTTTATGTAGGACGCAGTAAAGATGTTGAGAATAATGAACGCAAAACTTATTGAAGAAGGTTTAGATGCGGTAAGTCATTTTAAACAAATAAATAAATTAATTAATATCCTAGGTTGACAATTTTGTAAATCAAATGCAAATACGTACGGTATAAATTTTTTTATAGGAAATGAGCGATATTGAGGAACCACCTAGTGACACTTCAAATTTAAATGCTATACAACCGAAGAAAAAAGGTCGCCCTAGAATAAATTCTAACATCAATTCGCCAACATCTGTACCACCAAGTGTGTCATCGGCTGGTCAATCCAATTTATCACCAAAAAGTCGTACTCCAGCTATTTCCGCAATAAGAAAGAAAATGGTTGCGATTCAAAAGTATTTGGCAGAATATACAGTTGATGGACGAAATCTTGCACAATTATTTATGGAAAAACCCCCCAAAAAAATGTATCCTGATTATTATGATGTAATTCAAAATCCAATTGATATGACCACAATTGAAAGTAATATTCGCCAAGAAAAATATAACACTTTGGAAGAGTTGATATCTGATTTCCGTATAATGTTTTCAAATTGCCGACAATACAACGAAGAAGGCTCCCAAATTTTTGAGGATGCTAATGTTTTGGAAAAAGCATTAAATGAAAAGTTAAACGAATATCCGGGCTTAAACGAGTCCAAGAAACCAAACTCCAAGTAAATGAATAATGTTTGCAAATTTTTGGAACAAAATATTTAACTATGTTTTTTTTCTAAGATTAAAATTTGGCCGTAAAAAGAAACCTCTTATAAACAAACTTTGGATGTATTACGAAACAATAAAAGAATTCCAAGAACCCAAAGGAAAGCGACAATTGTCTTTGATTTTTACAAAACTCCCATCTAAAAATGTAAGTTTTTCGAAAGGATTCATAAATCAAAAGCTTATAGCATTAAAATTTTGTTTGCGAGTTTTTTCTATCTCATTTTCTAACTTTGACAAAGTCATAACTTTACTATTAATATTTAGGAATACCCAGACTACTATGATATAATCAAAGACCCTATTGATATGGAAAAAATTTCTCAAAAATTAAGACAAGGTTCTTATGAAAGTATCGACGAACTGACAGCAGATTTCTTGTTAATGCTTGAAAATGCTTGCAAATATAACGAACCAGACTCACAAATTTATAAAGACGCATTAGTATTGCAACAGCTGGTTATTCAAATGAAGCAAACATTGAGGTACGTATTAAATTGTAAATTATGGAAGATTGTATTCAAATGGGCACAATACTCGTAAATAAAATCCAATATTCCTAACATACAAATTAGGCATCATGTTTGTTCAGTGGAAGGAGAAATGCTTTATCTTAGTTTTAAGTCTCATTCTTTTGAGCTTTTGCTAGCATTGTATGCAAAATAGTTTTAAGAAAAATCTCACAAAATTAAGATATATCATTGGATAGATTTCCGTATACAGGAGAAAAGCTTTTACCATTCAAATGAGGTTAAGCTCTTAAAATGTTGACATCTTGATGGGATGAGAGACACGAGACGGTTTAACCAAATACGATAACGAAAAAAGACACCGTCAAAATAATTCCTTTACAAAAGTATACAATACACTTTTGAGTAATACTAAGTTACTGATTATTATTAATTTTATATAAATTAATCAGAGTTAATTTGTCTCATTTCCCATAATGTTCATTAATTCAAAATTAGGTACAAACGAATTTAAAGACTATATAAGTTTTATATCCGTATCCATTACTTGCGTTCCTAAAAGTTAACCGACAGTCAATTTATTGTGGAATTGGTATTTGTTTTTAGTGTGTTGCTGAATAGGAATTTTGATTCTAAAAAACTATCCATTAGGTTTAGTTGATCATCTTTGAATCTGATGTCTTAATATACTTATATGAACAACAATTTAATTATTTTTATAAAGTATTTGAAAGTTGATCCTTTACCCATGCATTCAATAAAAGGACCTTGAAGAAACCTAAAATGATTACCCATTTAAACCTCTAACCGAACAATTGCGTATGTATTTGTATACAGAGAAGGAGATGAAATACTTCCTGATGTCGCACTTGCAGTACAAGAATTGTTACTTTCTCTATTTTCTTCAATGTATAATCATCAAGATGCAGAAGGTCGGTGCTATTCTGATTCATTGTCAGAGCTACCAGAATACGATTCAGTTTCTAGTGATGGAAATAAGTAAGTAAAAATAATTAAAAGATTTTTTTCTTTAAAAAACGTTTTTCCAATTATTTACAGCAAACAGCGTGGTATCTCATTGGATTTAATAAAACGTCGATTAGATAAAGGAGTTTATAAACGCTTAGATATATTTCAAGAAGATATATTTATGTGTTTGGAACGTGCACGTAAACTATCAAGGACTGACTCAGACATTTTTGAAGATTCTATCGAACTTCAATCATTTTATATTAAGAAACGAGATCAGGTAGATCAATATTTTAATATTTCGGGTAAATTGGTTGTTGAACTATTTTTTATTAACAGCTTTGCAAGGATATACTCAGCTCACCGGCTTTGATGTACACAACTTCTCATTTAGAAGCTGATGTTGACGCTGTAAGACAAACCAAGCTACTTCAAGAAGAACAAGATCAAGATGATGAAGATAAAGCAGTAAGTTGTGTAGTTTCTGATCCAAATACATTTTTAAAACAATTTTATTATCCATGAAAGGCTACCCAAGGCGAAAGTTTGACAATTGATCAGAGGGTTTACTCTCCTGGAGATTTTGTGTACGTTGAGTCATCAGAAAACAAAATCCCAAGCGTTGCATACATTGAACGTTTGTGGACAACAAATGAAAATGTAAAGATGATGCAGATTCGTTTGTTTATGAGGCCCCACGAAACTTATCATTTAACAACGAGAACGTTTTTGGAGCAGGTACAAAATTTAAAATTACAAATTGAAGGTATTAAAAAAACTTAAACTTAAATATGTATATAGGAAGTATTTAATACACATGTTGTAACGGTACCTCTGGCCAAAGTTCTTAACAAGTGCTATGTAATGCACATAAAAGATTATATCAAATACAAACCAGAAGGATTTGCTGACAAAGATGTTTACGTATGTGAATCTCGGTACACCGTTAGACAAAAAATGTTTAAGACTATTAAATATTGGAATTTTGTGAGAGAAAATGACCCAGTCAAATTTATTCCGAGAGAAACTCCACTCGAGTTAAAACGTGTTATATCGGTGTTTAAGGAACGCGTTGAAAAGCACAAAGGTGAATTAGCCGAGTTAAAGCTTCAGGAGGCGCTTGTTGAAAAAGATAAACCAGTAAGTTCTTTCCCTTGTATTACTATATATTTATGTAATTTATAATGTTTTTTTTATTGTTTAAGTGTTGTAATCTATTTTTAAAAGTTCCACTGTTGCATATGATAATTTGTAGATATCTAAAATCTAACTAAAAACAAAAAGACTTCTTGAATGACACTCGTAAAAATGTCGGTTATAAACATGTATTTCGAATACTTTAATATTTAACTCCTCTTCGATTGTTAAATTATAAATTGTCTAGGGTTTAAAATAAGAAATTTGAGCAGTACGCTTCAGAACTCTTATATTAAAAGATTTAAACCAAAATTTGTCGATCCGAAAATCCTTCTGAAATATCTAAGCTAACGGCAAATCATCGACATAGGGGAAGTTCAAATGATCAGGTTAGGTTAGGTAAGTAGGCCGGCGATTGATGACGTTATCGCCACACTTCATTAGATCTACATAGATTCATTTTGATGCTCCGCAGTATTAAACCTCCCTGAAAATGATATATAAAAACCTATGCTGTCTATGAGTTCTCTTCATTTAGCCATTAAGAGGCTTTTATAAAGCATAACAGGTGGTTTCCTGAAATACCTACCAGTTGTCCAAGGTTATTGAAGAAGTATCTGCATAAAATTTTGTTTTAAGTGTGGTACTGCCCGGGACAGTGGCATAAGAAGTGGGCTGTATCTTCCTGCTCTTGTACTTGTCCTCGCCAGCGCATCAGCCCTCTCGGGTCCAGGCACATCACTGTGACCTGGTATTTCCGACACGAATTTACAAGCTTCGATTTGATTACTGGGGCAGAAATGATTACTGGGGCAGAAATTGATTGTATTGCTGCTTGGCTATCAATGAAAATGGTGATATCAGCTCGTGATAACCCTATCATTAAAACCTTTTGTGCATCGTTTGTCACTGCCAACATCTAGCCTTGGAAGACACTGGTTTGATCGGAGGGTCTGACAGAGTTTGCAAAATTGAGTGGTTCAGAAAAGAACCTGTACCTACTCACTTTTTATCTGGGATTACTCCTTGGTTTTTAGCTTAATTTTATAATTTAATTGGGGTTCTTCCTACTGGTAATTGTATTATCTGGTGCTTTGCTCTTATTTGTAAAGAGTACTTAATCTGTTTGAGGGATTTAATTATCAAGCCACTGTTTTTTGTCCATGTATAAATTCTGGATAAGGCTTGGGTAATTTGTTCAGATATAGTGGTTAGAAATTAGAGCTACGTCGCACAGTGGCCCGTTTATGCAAAACAGCTTACAATATTAATTTTTCGAGTGGGTCTATAATACAAAACTTTTAAGTTAACAGGATTCACAAGTTCCTTGAGCTCGAGTAATCGAAAAAATTATTCAATTTGGGTTATTGGTGTGCCTTATAAAGCAGGTTAAAATTGAAGATTTTTTATGATGATCATTTTATTTTTCTTAACTTTGAATGTAAAAACTAGAAAAAAAGGGCTTAGAAACGCTTTCGGATTTGTTTTCATAATATGCTGTGCCATTATTTTGATCGATAATTAAAAAAAAAATTTTTTTTTTATTTAATGGTTTTGGAAACACTACTTTTTGCACACTTTTTCGACTTCAAATTGGATAGAAAAAAAAGGTTCAACGAGTGGTGCTTAGATCTTAACTGAATTCAGAATCCTTAAATAGTTTTTAACATAAATCGGAAGGATCAACTGCGTCATTTTGCATCGAACTGAGCTAGGGAGATTTGAATTGATGAATTCAGTAATTTTCCTCTCTTTTTTAAAGGAAAATTTTTTGGAAGTACGATTTCTCTGCTTTGTATGTGGTGGATTTAAAAAAGATGATTTTATTTAAAAAGGTTAATAATTTTTTTTATGTTTATTACCTAAAATTTTCAAGAGCCTTAGAGCGATTTATTTTTAATCCTGTAATAAAATGTTAAATAATACATTCATTATATTCCAATATGTCAAAAAGACTAGTGACATCATAAATACCACAGTCAATAATATTAAAATTCAAAAATAGCACATGTTCAACCAACAATATATAAACTTAATCAAAAAACAACTACAACTGTGAATCACGAGTTATTTTTAACTATGATAGACGGAAAAGTATTAAAAGAATTAACGGAAACAAAGTCTACGCGGTCATGTCCGAAATGCAAAAGGACACAAAAGAACTTCAATTGAGATGAATCAATCGAGGACAAACATACGAATATGGAATCTCTCCACTGCACGCTACAATCAGATGCATGACGGAAACACAGAAAGAAGATTTTTTGAACAGCCAGACGCAAACGCTCGAATAACTGAGTTTAATGGAGAAGATATAATGAGGATCAAAGCAATATTGAACGTTTGAATTGCAGAGAAGTAGTGAATGCAGTTAAATTTGGGGAGTATACTAATACAATGGCAGAGCTTTTAAAACAAAAGTATCCTCAAAAACTACTAACACCTACTCCACACAAAATATTGGTTCATAGTCAAAATATCATTGAATATCCATCACTAGCACTTGGAGAACTGTCAGAAGAAAATTAGTGTTTATATGTATATTAAATTGTTTTGTCTTTATTTCTTTTTCACTGTTGATGTACTCTTGTTATGTTATGTACTCTTGAATACTGGAAAATACAAAAAGTGGCTTAAAATTAAAAAAAAACAACTTTTTTTTTGAAAGTCAATTTGTATAGCCTTGGAAATTTCCTTGAAGTTAAAAAAAATTAAAGCAAAAAAGTCAAAACGGGCCACTGTGCGTCGTCAGTAGCGTTAAGTCATCAGAGTAGGTAACTGTTTTGTTATCACTGTATTCTAGTTTGGTAAGGATTTCGTTCATAGCCGGAATACAGAAAGAAGTGAGAGGACCTCCTGCTCATTAAGGTGTTCCTCTGAATGTTGATACCTTGATCTCTATACCACCTAGTTCGCTATTGATTTCTCTATGCTTTAGCATACAGGTAATATAATTTAGAATAGGCGTATTGTGAAGGAGATAAACTTCAGCCATTTGTATTTTCCAGTATTCAAGAGTACATAATGTATTTTGGTGATATATCAGAAGTCAAACAGTGGAAAAAGACAAAACAATTTAATATATAAACACTAAATTTCTTGAAAACTATCATCCAAGTCCGGGGAAATGTGTAATAAACTCATCATTTCTGGAGAGTATCATTCTTTCAGATCTTTTTGGCTTTTCACATGCCTTAAGAAAGAAATAAGTGTATCCGAAGAGGTTGCAAGCATGTTAAATAGGTCCTCATTCTGCAGAATCCTTGAAACTTTAAACGTATTCTGTAATCGATATTTCTTGAAGTCTTTATTTTTGCATTCCTGGGCTTCTTCTGTCAGTTCTCCAAGTGCTATTTTTACTATGAACCAATATTTTGTATGGAGTAGGTGCGAGTAGTTTTTCAGGATACTTTTGTTTTAAAAGCTCTGCCATTGTATTAGTATGCTCCCCGAATTTACTGCATTCACTACTTCTCTGCAATTCAAAACGTTCAATATTGGTTTGAGCCTCATTATAACTTCTCCATTAACTCCAGTTATTCGTGCGGTTGAATTTGACTGTTCAAAAAATCTTCTTTCTGTGTTTCCGTCATTAGTGTTTCCAAACCCTTGCTTTGGTTTATCCATATCATCACGAAAACGCCTTTGGATCTCTTGTTTTCTTCTTTTTTCCGCCTCCTTGGTTCCAACCGATTCATCAGTACCTTCTCCTTCTTGTCGGAGAGTATACACAAGCTTCAAAATAAATTCCATGCATCTGATTGTAGCGTGCAGTGGAGAGATTCCATATTCGTAATTATGTTCGTCCTCAATTGATTCATCTTAATTGAAGTTCTTTTGTGTCCTTTTGCATTTCGGACATGACCGCGTAGACTTTGATTCCGTTAATTCTTTTAATACTTTTTCGTCTATCATAGTTAAAAATCACTCGTGATTCACAGATATAGTTGTTTCTTGATTAAGTTTATATATTGTTGGTTGAACATGTGCTATTTTTGAATTTTAATATTATTGGCTGTGGTATTTATGATGTCACTAGTCTCTTGACATTTTGGAACATAATGAAGAAATGTATTATTTAAAATGTTATTACAGGTTTAAAAAAATTCGCTCTAAGGCTCTTGAAAATCTTAGGTAATAAACATAAAAAAAATGATTAAACTTTTTTAAAATAATATCATCTTTTTTTAAATCCACCACATATTCAAAACAGAGAAATCGTACTTCTAAAAACTTTTCCATGGAAAAAGAGGGGAAAAATTACTGACTTCATCAATTCAAATCTCTCTAGCTCAGTTCGATGCAAAATGACGCAGTTGATCTTTCCGAATTATGTTAACAACTATTTAAGGATTCTGAATTCAGTTGAGATCTAAGCACCACCAGAAGGGCATTTAAGCGTTGTGGTTCCTGTTTTTATAGTTTCTATTTTGTGTGGAGAATATGTAAATGTCAATGTTTTTATATCCGCCCAAAGTTTTTGGGAAGTTGAGCTAGGGTTTATGTTTGAAGTAAATTTTTCAAAACAAGCTTTTTTTCCAATTTCACTGATAAAGAATAAGGTTTGGTTCAGTAGGTGATTTTTTAAAATTGTACCAAGCCCAGAGCTAGCAATAAAATGCTCGACTGTTTTGCCGCGTTTACTTAGTTTCTCAGAGCCCCAAGATGGACTCCATGCATTAAAATTACCTGTTATTAAAACTGGATTATTAATACCATTGATGATATCTTACGGGTCATTTGTTGAAAAGGTTTGATCGGGGTGGATGTAAAGGGAAATAATTGTAAATTGAAGGTTAATGTTGATTTGGACACATAGTGCTGATATTTGAGAATTAATTCTGATACATGAATGTAGAATTGAGTTATGGACGAGTATTCCAACTCCCTGCTTAGACGTCGACACAGAGTCAACATTGTGCAAATATATCGAATATTGTTTGGGAAGAAAAGGATGGAGATCGGCTGCGAAATAGGTTTCTTGTAGGCAGATGACTTTTGGTTGGAGTTCTTTCATTAGTATTTGTAATTCGTGTATATTATTCAAGTAGCCATTGAGGTTCCATTGTAGAACAGTGAAACATTGGCTATTTTCATTTCAGGTAAAGTTATTTAGCTTGGGGTATTGATTTTGGTGTTTTTGTTTGGGTGTTCATTATGACTCCGCGACGTGGATACTGAAGCGGGCGGGCACACTCAGAGCACCCCGATTCAGCACCCCCGCCGCGGGGTCGTCATTTTGGCAAACAGGTTTATTTTTATATGGATTCATCATTTTCGTGATCCATTTGGTTGTCAATTAAGTAGTATTTGTTTATGGGTGTGTGTGATTGTATTTTTCCAGTGGGTGTGTATGGAAGAGAGGAGGATGAGGGGATAATAGAGGGATTGATTTTTACAGTATGGGCTGATGTTATTGGTGTGTTTGTACTATTAATAGTTGGTGGAAGACGATTAATTATCTTGGTAGATGGTGTGATAGGAACTGGTTTAGATGTGTTGTTTTGTGAAGTGAAAGAAGTGGATGGGAGCGATACAAGCGGGGAGCAGGTAGAATTTGGCGGAGCTCAAGTAGTTAATTGTTTGTTTTACACTGATTTGCTTTGTGCAGCTTGAGAGTATGTTGTGGTGAAGAGGGGGATGGGATTTTTTTCTTTATACATTTTTTTTGCATCCGTCATGGAACATTTATGTGGCGCGAAGATTTTTCTCCGGTGTATTTTTTTTGAACTTATATACATCAATTACACCTTGGGATTTCATTTCATTAATTATATTATTACTGAGATTGGACACAGGTTTGCTAGTTGTTTCTGAGCGAGGAAAAGACTGGCTTTTTTTGTGGATTTTACAAGGAGAAGAAGGGTGCCGTCAAGTAATTCCGTTATATTTTCGTACGCGGTGCTTATACCATCAATAGCTTTTTTAACTAAAAATATGCTTATAGACGACAAAGGTATTTTTTCATCAATTGAAGAAATTGTTATAAACTTAGAATCAGAAAGGGTGGAATTTATTTGCAGTGATTTGTCTAGGTCAAAGTAGGTAGGGTTATTATTTATTTTTCTTTTTTTTTCACATTTTCAGGCACAGATTGCTGCTCTTTATCAAGCAACTCAAATCTGTTGCCCGAGAGCAAATTTGGCCCAGGGGCCATGATTGATAACACGACTGTTCACGGTATATATACATATATATATATTATTGTGGAAAGAGATAAGAAGAAAAGAAAAAATAAAACAATAGGTTTTACAAACGTAACGGTGGATTTTAAGAAAATAGAGCGAGCTAAACTAAGAAACAAGTTAACGGCTTGAATGTCAGACGGTGACTGGGATCAAAATAATGGCACATCATATTATGAAAACAAAAACGAAAAGCATTTCGAACCCCTTTTTCTTGGTTTCACATTCAAAGTTAAGAAAAAAAATTATCATCATAAAAAATCTTCAACTTTAGCCTGCTCTATAAGGCACACCAACAACCCAAATTGAATAATTTTTCGATTATTCGAGCTCCAAGTACTTGTGAATCCAGTTAACTAAAAAGTTTTGCATTATAGACCCACTCGAAAAATTAATATTGCAATCAGTATTGCATATTGCCACTGTGCGTCGTCTAAGTCGGGAGGACAGGATTGTTGGCTTTCGTCGTCTATGTTGAATGGATCATCCTGCCTGACAGCGGAATTCAGTTCGTCGTCGCCGTTACACAGTCTGCAGAAGTGCTCCTTCCATATCCTCAGCATTGACTGCGGTTCCACTATGATGTTTCCACTTTCGTCTTTGCAACCTCCCGTTATAGGTTTATGTACTTGTGAATTTTGTTTCACCTGTTCATAAAACCTTGGAACTTCAATTCTGCTTTTAAACCTCTCAACATCTTCGACCACATGCTTCTTGTGCTCTCTCTTTTTTCTTCTGGAAAGTCGGCGTTCCTCTCGCCTCTTTTGCTCATAGAGCTCATGAGCAGCTCTCGCTTTGCGTGCCTGTTGTTTGGCTGCCGACATTTCTCATCAAATAAGGGGTTCCTTGTTAGTGGCTGCTTGAAATCCAGCATGTCCTCGGAAAGTTCGGACATCCATGATGTTGGAAGCGTGTCTAGCGTCGATCGCAATATGTTCAATCTGCTTGACTGTAGATTAGTCTGGAAAACTCCAAGTTACTTTGTGGATTTTGAGGTGTGAAAAACGCGTGCTACCATGACGTTTCGGCCCGCAGCATAGTCGATGAGCCTGAATCCGTTGTCGGAAGTGGCTAATGTTGCCGAATTCAGCCTTGATGGTCATGAGGCGCTCGTTGATTCACCTATAGCTCAAGACTTGTTGCCTTAGTCTGTCTCCAATGACTAAGCTGCATCCAAATAAGCGCTGTTGGTTTTCTCAAGAGCAGTCACCTTAGTAAATGTTGCAGTTTTTCATCCTCTTTTGCCCGGCAAATCCCATCGTATTTCCTGGATGGTGGTAATGTCTGCTTTATAGCAGTTTAGCTAATTCCTCGGCTGGACATTGTTTGTTAAGGGACCTAACATTCCACGTGCATATCCGAAGTTTGTTGTCCTTAATTTGTTTGCGTAGGTTATCAACGGTAAATCCATCCGTATATGAAGCTTGTTAGTGCTTCGCAACTAGGATATTTTTACGTGGTCAGGAAGCCACCTTGACGGCACAACCCCCAACCCGGTGGCAAAGGCGGATCCAGGGGGGGGGGGGGTCATGACCCCAGATAATTTGTTTTCTTTTTCGTAGGAATTCCCTTCAATTCAAAACTAATCGTATTGCGTTAATGGATATGACCCCCATTATATTTTAAAATATTTTGTTTTGTATATCAAAACAACATTTGTATTTTACTTCCTTAAACTTTGTTACTAAAAGAAAGTACTACTTTTAACTGAGGACTAGACCAAGAACATAATATGAATCGGAAATTCAGCCTTTTCCAAAAACGCAGCACAAATTCATCAACTTTTCACCTACTGACGATCCAGGGGGGGGCGGTCATATGAGCCATAAAGAGAGGTGCCTTAGTGGAAACAGCTCTCTCGTTTGCTACCCCCAACAACTTTCCACTGGAGTTGGAACCCATTCTCCAGTTGAGGTACTAGACACACGATGTTCACCACGGTAAAGTAAGAGTAGGAGTTGATAGACAAAGGTGGACCTGTGGACGCTTGACGCTTGTGCCCTCTTAATGCACATGTCTACCATATGACATCAATGGACTCCGACAAATACCTCCTCTTTAACTTGGCGTTCGGAATCATTCCAAAACTCTGAAAAATTCTTCCAGAGAAATAATCGTTAACAAGTCCAAACAATTACTGGCTAATGCAGATGACATTGTCGGGATGTGCAACAATGAGTTGAATGTGAAATATACTTTGTATATTTCACTTTATGTATATATTTAATATATTGTTTAACTTTTTCAAACCACTTGAGTTCATGTTTTTGAAGTACCCGTGGCATGATGGTTAATGCGTTGGGCTGTCATGCAAGGGGTCTTGGGTTCGATCCCTGCCTGTGCCACCTTCATTTAAAAAAAAAAAAATTTTCGCGGGCACTGCCTCTTGCGAGGAATTGACAAATCCTTCAAGAGTAATTCTTGTCATGAAAAAGTGCTTTCTCAAAACTAGCCGTTCGGATTCGGCATAAAATTGTAGGTCCCTTCCATTCCTGACAACAGTACTCGCACACAGGAATGGTTGTAAGTCACTAGGCCCTGGTTTACAACGGACTGTTGCGCCACCCAATTTATTTGAATAAGAACATAAGGGGTTCAACTAAAGCATTACTACAATTTTTCAATACCAACGCGGATAAGATATCAAGGACCGTACTCTGTAGCACAGGGATGTGACTACAGCTAGTTTGCGAGAAGGAGTGAAGATTATGAATATATACTTCGTCAACTTCTTCAGGGCTATTAACAAATGACTCACGGAAATTTGTTGCGAAAGCATTACAGATATCAATAGTTTTATCTAATTGAAGGTTCTTGTAAGTGAAGTTAACTGGAAAGCCCTCTGATTTGTTCTTTAAGTTTACAAGATTCCAACATTCTCTTTCAAAGAGGTGCCCATATTAGTAACATAACAAGCGTATAAGAAATTAGAAATAGACTTAAATTCATAAAAGAATTCAACATAAACAGAGAAGTTGATTGGAGACAGAGTATTGAGATACGTTTTACGTTTTTGAAGTATCAGCAATTCCAGAAATGGTTAAATCTTCAGACAACTGGAAATTAGCTCTTCTGAAGTCAAAATTATATAAGCAATCAAAGGAATTACTATGTTCAGGAAGGTGATTACTTAAGTCAAGAAAAATGTTAAAGGGGGGTGATATTAGTAATTCCTGATCTAGATTCTAGGAAAAGAGTGCTAATAGGGTCAGAAGAAAATAATAAATCGATTTTTTAAGTTTTTAATACAGCTTGTTTGCTGTAAGCCAGTAAGAGGGATTTTATCGAGAAGACATAGTTCCAATTGTGAAGAAGAAAGGAAGCCTTCAAAGCAGGATTCGTCTTTGGATGGAATTCAGTCAATGCGTTTTAAATTAAAATCACCTAGAAGTAAAATATTGGTTCAGTAGGACAAACTAATAAGAAATTCTAATGCCAAGGAGAGTTCGCTATAAACAGACTCTAAACTTTTTGGAGGTATATAAACGTTTACAATGAAAATAGTCTTAGCCTGTACCATTAACTTTCCACAGACCAGTTCAATTGATAGTTCAAAGAGAAATGTGTATTTTTTATCGCTATGAGAACACCTCCACCTAAATCCCTTGCTTTACCAACATGGTGATCATTTCTGTAAATTTCGAACTCTTGACTGAAAAGTTCAGTATCGGAAAAGTTTGAATTAATCCAAGTTTCTGTTAAAACGAATACGTCGTATGGGAATGATTGGGAGTTAAGAAAAATGTCAGCAGTCTTACTAGGAAGTCCCCTTACGTTTTGGTAGAAGAGGGAACGCCTGTTAGGTTTTTTGACTTAGTTTTCAAAGGCGATGCAAGAAGTTTTTCTCCCCCTCTGATCTGGCTGTTATTTACAAGTCTTATATACGTCCAAAGCTTGAGTATAACTCCCATATCTGAGCTGGTGCTTCTGCAACTTACTTAAGCCTCTTGGATAGTATTGAACGTAGAGCTTTTAGATTGATTGGTGATATTACCATCATAAGATCATTTACGTCACTTGAACATCGTCGAAATGTTTCTTGTCTCACCCTGTTTTACCGTTATTTTAATGGTTTATGCTCTAGAGAAATAGCCAGCTGCATTCCTCCCCTTAAACAGTTCAACCGTTATTTAGCCGTACTATGCGAATGTGGAATGCCTTACCACTCTCTGTCTTTCCCAGCTATTGCAATATTCAGGAATTTAAAACCAATGTGCACCGACATGTCCTTTCAACCCCTCTCTCCCTTTCCTAGTGCTCACACTGTGTCTACATAATAAGGGTAATATATCCCCTTGAGTGTGCGCTTATTATTAAAAAAAAAACTCGTTTTTGACTTTTTGTAAATTCTTTGACCTACTTCTCTGCGGGACATATATTTGTATTGCAAATGGAATCGAAGGACGTAGGATTCGTTACTATTTTAAAAGAGGAAACATAGCTATTTACTCATCTTCTAGGCGTATTCTCAAATGACTTTTGCAGAAGCTGTAAGGACGAGGAAGAGGAACGGTTCTTCATCTTCTCTGCACATGCCCTGCTCTAGCTCGAAAACGCAAGAATTACCTAGGAGAATTCTTCTTTAACGATCTAAACGATCTAAATCATATCGGTATAATCAGCCTCTAACGTTTCGTAAGGGACTCAAGCTGGTTCCATTGAGCTTAGGAGGAAGCCTCAAGATTCATGTGGTATCACAATGGGCCATTAAACTAGCCTAAGTGTGTCCGTTTCCATCTTGGACAGCCACTATAACCTAACCTAACCTAGTACACCTAATGGATGAGCTACAAGGTATGCTCTTGGTAGATACTAAGTGCGAAGTTTTATTTTCTGGTTGTTACTGGGTCCAGTAGTGATATGAAAATAATTTTTCGTTTCAACACAGCTTTAATAGGGATGGAATTGTTTATTAACGGAGTCGCTACTGGAAGCTCAGAAATTTGTGGAATATGGGGGGATGCGGTGGGATGATGTTGACATTTGTTCTTTCAGGTACACTTTCTGTGTTATTTCGCCTGATTTCGCGAGAATATAGAAGGAACTATCAACCATGATGGTGGTTACAGTGTATGCATTTAAATTGTAAACTTTGTTGCATTTACTTACAACTCTCAACCATTCCTGTGAGCAAGTCATGTCAGGGATAGAAGGGACCGAATCAGAACGGCAAATTTTAGGAAGAAAGAACATATGACAACAGCTTACGAAAGATATTCAAGCGATAACCCATCTTTCTTCCGGCCGCACTCACTGGCTCTTGATTTCGGTGAACTATTGGATCTTGACTAGGTCGTTGTCCGTTCTTAAAAAATATTTTATTCAATTTTTAGCTATGTTTATTTTTGTTTAATTCTAGAATGTCGAATGCCCCACTCCAATTGGTGGAGAAGCAAATAGTAATTATTACCAGCAGTACAATACTATATGCAGTGGCGTCATTAAATTAGGTGACTTTATTTATGTGGCCACACAAAGTGGAAAACAATCAATTGCTCAAATTCATTCAATATGGGAATCATCAGGGTTCGTTTAATTAGATGAATTAAATTTTTCATTTAAAAAACTGACACATAATTTTTCTTCTATTAGAAAATCTTATTTCCAAGGACCATGGCTGTTAGCACCAAATGAAATCGTATCGCCACCAAATAAAACTTTTTATCAACAAGAATTACTACTGTCCACAGTGCAGGAAATCAGTCCAATAATCGCAATAGTTGGACGTTGTGCTGTTTTGGAATACAGCGAATACTCATCATGCCGCCCAACTGAGATCTCAGAGAGCGACGTGTACATTTGCGAATCTGTATACGATGAATTGAAGAAGTCTATTCGCAAATTGAACCCTAACACTGGTCTCAAGAAATTCATTCATGGGCCGCTAGTGACACAAGATGAAATATTCCATTTTAAAACAATAATAAAACCTGTGAAAAAGGGGGAACAAAAGATTAATATTTCCCAAGATATAAAATGTTCGGTATGTATTTTATACATATTTACTATTTTTATCATACATATTTGTTCTTCAAGGATCTTAAAATTGAAACAAATGATAGTCTAGGTGTTTTAGAAGATTCCTTAGACGGCGGGCCTCCTTCGGTGAATTCCGACATAGCTACATCCTCTCCAGCACAATCAATATCCTCCACTCCACTTTCATCCAAGCTTAAGCCTATAAAAAGCAGTAAATCTAAAGTCTTGACTGGGTATATTTTGTACTCATGTGAAGTTCGAAAAGGCATTTGTCAAAGTAATCCAGAATCTACGTTTGGTGACATATCTCGAATGGTAGGTAATGAATGGAAGAATCTTCCAGCCAGTGTAAGGCAAACCTGGGAGGATAAAGCTACAAAAATGAATGAGGAAAATGCAGCAAAGCATATTGAAGATCAATTAAACTGCAGAAGTCCTACTCCAGTTGAAAATCAAGTAACATATTGCTGATAGAATAATAATGGTTTGGAAAAATAGCTTAGCTTTGATTTTTAAGGTCTTTGAGTGTTTATGGGAAAATTGTGATTATCAATTTGAAGACGCCGTTGACTGTATGGAGCATTGCATTCAAGATGTTGATGGACATGTTCAAAAGTCCTACGTTCATCAAGGAAATGATGCTGAATTTCATTGTTTATGGAAAAATTGTATTCGTGCTAAGAAAAATATGGCAGCTTTTCCTCATTTACAAAGACTAATCAAGCATGTCCGCGAAGTCCACCTTAATAAAGGAGGAAAAATGATATTACCCGCTGATAGAAACAAGTAGGCTTTTTGTTTTAAATTATATATAATTGAACCTAATGGTTTTTATTTTATAGAAACTATTTTCACCGAAAAATGCCACATCATCAAAGTAATGTACACAATTCTCAGACCAATTCTGGGCCTCTTATCTCACCAAGGCCTGTGCAGCAACAGCAACCACAACAACAAAGTGAAACACAATATAAAATATATTTGATTTTTAATTCTTACCATTATTTTTGAATTTTAGTTATACTTGCAGCACCTCCTCCAGAACCAATGTTTGTTACAGTTCCACCAAGACCTCAGAGGGTTCTCCATAGTGAAGCATATATTCGGTAATTATATTCCCATTTTTTTTGTCTCGTATTACAAGCATAAACATACAACTATATAAACAAATATTGTTCATAATCGATTTTAAAAAGCGTTAAACGTTGGTATAAATTTGAATACATTTTTATGGAACATCGGTTTGAAAGTAATATACTTAAGTCGAAAAGCAATTTTTATAACTTATAAGTTGTAATCGAAGAAATTTCCGATCAGAAATTATTTTCGTTTTTGCTATAGGATTCTGAGAATAAATAATGAAGTATACCAACGCACCGATTTGACATTTTAAAATTTGTCAAATATATATAAAATTGCCTTTTACTTTTCTTGAATTTGTATTTCTTTAAAAACTAACTCAATTAAAGTCACGAAATAAAAAGTGGTTCAAAAAAAAAACTAAAACCTTTTCCTTGCAACACTTGCTCACCATAACCATCCATCTTTAAAAAAAAATCAAATTATTTTGAAAATATTCTAATTTTCTTTCGAGATACCCAAGGACGAACCCATTCTTTACCAAATTTTAGTAATAATTTGTTTCGGTTTTTATTCGAAAATTTTTTTTTATTTTAAAATAATTTTTTTAAAAGTTTTGTGTTCATCTTTCTGTGTTATCTGCATGGAACGTCAACATTTTCAATTCGACAAATCGGACCGATTACAATAACTTCTAACTATAAAAAATATTTTTGTTTGAATAAATGATTTGCAACTCGCAACTATTGTGTGAGCTTGAGAGTATTTGAACAGCTCCAATGTTCGTTGTGTACTTTTTAAAATCATCATTGATAAAGCTCTTGACATATACATAAAAGGAGTGTTAGGTGGCATTTTTATTGGCGACTTCTATTTAGAGAAAGAACTATACTATATTTTATATACTATTTTAATCAAACTTTATCAATGTTTTCATTATAAAATGTAACTATTTTCATATTTCTTTTTAAATCTTATTGATTTTCTATAAAAACTTCGAACCACACAAATATTTCGAACACAATGTTAAAATTTTGCAATTTTGTGTATTTAAAATCTTATCTTAAACACATTTATATTTTAAAATTCTTTTAAAATTTTAAACTTTTCTTTTTTTTGAAAAAAAAAATTTTTGTTCTTATACCTTATAAATTCTAATTTTTTTTCCGAAGTAAAAGTTTATTAATTAATATTTTATTTCAGTTATATTGAAGGACTACAAAATAATAGCCCACATATTGGATCATGGTGTAAAACCCTAAAAGCAACTCAACAAAGAACACCAAGTGTTGAATCAACTCGCTTACCATCACATTGGCTGGGTAAGCATGCCAAAGATCAACATGATGAAGTAGCAAATTGTCTTTGGCATTTACGCGATTTTATGATGAAAGATGTTATGGAAATCAAACGCAGTTATTTTTAATTTTTTATTAAGTGGTATATTACAATTTTGATTTCATTGATTTTTGAAGTAATTCAACTACTTCAGATGCACATCCCCAAGACAGAGTAACACCGCAACCACCATGTCCGTAGTTATGAATCAAAATTTTATTATTATCTGTAAATTATGATAAAAAATAAAAATAATAGTATTAAAAAAAAGTCAAAACCATAATTAAATTTACAGGTTTTTTCCATTTCCAAACGAACTTGTTTTCTTCCAGGGCGCAAACCAACCCAATCTTTTAGATGTTGTGCATGCTTTAAGCCAGGAAGGTGAATCTGACATCCATTTATTATAAAAGATTTGTCATTCGGACAAATGTTCAAATTATAATTATTTTCTTGATGTGTCCCTCCTAATACAACTGAATCCAAGCTGGAAAGAATTAAGTGTAATTCAATAAAAAAATATGTTGACCTTGAACACAATATTTTCGTGAAAAAAATATATAGGTAATATACATAATTTATCGCGTTTTCCAATAGTAAGGTGCCAACTATAGTTATCATTGGTTTTCATCATTGAAACAAATAATTTTTGACAGCTATAGCTATCATTAAAAATGCCTGTCATTGAAAAAAGATTCCTGATTGAAATCCACCGACAAATTTTTACTAACGGAAATCTGTCTGGAGTTGTGTGAAAATGGTAGACGAATCAGTGGAACAATTCGTTTATCTTTCGACAGAATCATTGTAGCGTGTTCCAGGCGGAACTTTTGGCGATAAAGGACGTCCTGTCCTGGCTTAAGGAAAACGTGATATTAACATCTGATATCCGTATTTTTTCAGATAATCGGGCCGTTATCAAATCTCTGGACTCTGTCCCAACAAACTTTATAACAGTCCATAACTGTCGATCATCTCTAATGGAAATGGCACAATAGTTAAATATTCACTTTTGCTGGGTGCCGGGCCTAGAGACATTCCAGGTAACTGTAAGGCAGATGAACTCGCCAGGAACGGTACAGTGCAACACATTCTACCAGGTTAGGAAAATGCATACCAATCGCTGCATTTAAACTACTGCTAATGCAGGATATGACACATTGTTTCAGGATTTTTAAGTTTATTTCTTATGAAAATCAAAAAAGTAGTCCTTATGAAATAATAATGTTTTTGTTTTAGTATATCAGGTAAAATTCACAAAATGCTTAAAAGTTATCAAAGATAGTAAAATACGACTTAATCATGATAAATTCACCTAAATACCATCATACTCACAAAATTTAAATTCATTTACCCACTTTGGAATAATGTAATTTCCATTAAAACTTTCGTCCAAAATAGCATAATATATCCAGTCGGCCTTAACTCTTGAAACTTGACCACGAATCGAATGAACCATTTTATCATTGACCAAGTCAAGAGCACCTAGCCCTACACAATTGACAAAAACATCATAATTGGAGTTCCTTATGAGCTCCTCAAGGTCATTTATTTTTTGTTTAATAACATTGCCTCCAGACGACCTAAACCTTTTCTCTAAGTAGGGCAAGAGCTTTGCCGGTTCCGATGTATAAGTGACAAAGTGCAAACCGGATCTAAGAGTTTTTTTTATTAGTCTATAAGTTTGAAATTTTGACTCTAGTATATGAAATTACATACGTAAATTTACTGGACCGTGTCCCACTATATGCATCCAATTCTGTTTGTTTCATTGCTCTGCAGCCGTACACTATATCTCTCCAAGAAACATCGAGCTGATTTCCTCCTGTTGCTAGACGAACACATGGAATTAGACAAACGCCAGCCTCTCCACTATCACCGGAAATCCATATTTGCTTTAGAAATTTGTGCATTCCCAATGACCATTCACTATGAAGTATGATTTTTGTAATTCGAATTTAAATTGTTTTTTGATTCTTACTTGACTTTGCCGGCTGGAGTATCACCCATGAGATATGGTCCCCATAGCCCAGCTGATCCGTCTCCAGTTGTGTTAGGGGTGTAGAGATCTGATATTATTGAAACTTTTGCTCCTGGCCACTTTTCTTTTACTTGTATTGCACAACAAAATCCATTTATACCACCTCCTAGAACTGCGACCTGCATTTTTGGGAACTTATTATCAATTAATTAAAATTTAGCAAATTTAAAGTATGTAGCTATTATCGCCTTTTCAGTACCTTCCTTATCTAGAAGCGATAATGAAAAGTTGTAGGGTGTATCTCCAAATATGCATGTATGTATATGTATATGTACATGTACATATTTAATTCCCAAACTTAAATTCCCTAATCTCTTTCATTAATCTTACGTGTTGTTAGTAATAATTTGTTTCTAAAGCATTAAACCTTACTAGAAGAACTGATAATTTTAAAGCAAGTATGTTCTTTTTTTTAATGAATGCAATATTAAAAAAATATTCGCACACCAAATAAAATAACAAAGGAGTAAGCAAGAAAAATTAATCTGCGCATGAAGCTTCACACAATTAAAACGCGTATGTGTGGTGCAAACGACTATAACTACAAACAAATTGTCGGCTGTCTTAACGTACGACCTGGAAAATGCAAGATGCGAATCTCATCGCTTATCGGAAAATTAATAATTGATGTATGATATATTAAGAATTCGTTATTGTTTTATAAAGAAATCATTGTTTATTATAATCGTTTTAATGTTAAGGAGACAGTTATAGCTATCATTGAAATCGATCCGAGAAAAATTTTCCTTTCATCAGAAATGAAAATTCTTTACTGTTCGATCGGAAATCACACAAAGAATTTTGTTGAGAAAAAAAGTTTAATTGCGCATTTATCTTTATCTAAGCGGCCAGTAAAAGCTATCATTGAAATTGATCCGGAAAAAAAATTTAAATTAAAGTCATATACATATACATGTACATATATTTTTATATTTTGGGCGAAAATTAATTTTTCTGAACAGGTGCTTTGTACATACATATATTTGAATAGTACTATCATGAAACACAATTTTTTGTTACGGAAGGCGGACCATGGGGCGATGTCTGTACGAAAATTAAGTGTGGAATCTAAGAACCACTGCAAGTATAAAAATATTAAAATAAATAAATAAAATAAATTACTCAAATGTAAACAAAAATCAGTCGTTGCCAACATTACCTGAGATTTGTTTTATTCATACCTATCAATATATAGAAGGTATATATGCATAAACACTACATTTGATTGTATGTGTTTTAGATTTGTTAGCAGAAAATTGTATTCATTTGATTTCAGATTTTCTATTTTCGTGAAATCTGAAAATTTAAAATGAACGTTTTCAAATTTAAGTTTTGATACAATGCCATATTTTGAATTTTTCCATATCAAATATTTTTTATTGTAATGTATGTAGTGGGTGGGTAGGTTTGTAGAAAAGTAGGTAGGTGGGTAGGTTTGTAGTAAAGTAAGTATTAAGGAGGGTAGGTTGGTGTGAATTAAAGAGAATTGTAAGGACTTAAGTTTATTCGTGATTGGAGTTAAGCCATGGCTCAAGCTAAAATTAATCAGTCAACTTAAAGGGTCAATGCGTTGACTCTCTGAAGTCATAAAAACATCTTAATGTTCTGTGTCAACGTACACAGGGTCAATGCTTAAGACGTTGACTATCACACGATTAGACAAAATAATATCTATTTAAGCCAACGTTATTTTTTATATTAGGATGTGAAAGAATGTTTAAATTAGTACAGTGAAAGCTTTTTACATAATTATTATTGGTTTTTAATTGTAGACCTACAAATGACGTCTTTTTACATCAAAGATTCAACGCGTTGACCTTCTAAGAGTAGCTTCATACTTTTTTCTTTAATATTTTGCAGTGCGAAACAACTGTGTTAAAATTTAAAAAATTAAGAATTTATGCAAGTTTACGTATTTGGAAACATATTTTTCTATATTTATCCTTTTGGAAGCATATAGGTCCAGAGTTTAAATAGGTACATGAATAAGTATGATAGTGTCTGTTTAAGTTGGCAAGTTGTTGCGTAGATAAAAATGTAAGGAAGTTTCTAGGGAATAATTTTGTTTAATGTATTAAAACAAAAAAGTAACAAAATTAGTTTAAGGACCCACTATTCTCCTCACCCTCATTTTTTGTTGTTTAAAAAAAATGGACAAATGGGTAAAGATAGTGTAGTAGCTTCTTGCGTTCTTAGGAAAAAGCGCAAATGGTTTTGGTTTTTTGGTTTGTCAGATGTAAATTATTATTTAAGTAATCACGTTATAAAAAATTCCATTCTAATTTTAGGGATTTTAATTTAGGAATTAAGATCAACAAACCTTAACATTGATGAAATGCATTTCAAATTAAATTTAGCTTAACGTTTTTATATATAACTAAATCTTTGTCAATTTTAATTTTCACCTCAATTATTATTGATTTGTTTTGATGGTGCAAACATCACATCCACTAAAAAGGGTTTTTAAATAAGTGACCATAAAAGCTGTTATTTGAACATGAACATATTTAAAAAAAAAAGCTGCTGGGATGTGACTCACACTGATAACTTTAAATGCTTTGATTTCAAAATGTATTTTTTAAACTCGATTTTAGTCAAAAAAGAATTTGTAACAATTTTAGTACTATTCGCGTACTATTTTTGTAGATTTTATTTTTTTTAATAAAATGTACTGTTGGGTTTTTATAAAAATAAGCTGAATCTAAAAAAAAATATTTTTGTGAGATAAAATTAGTTTGAAGCCAATATTTTTAATTCTTAAAAAGATATTTGAGTCTCAAATCAATTTTTACCAAGTTTTAGTATTGTTTTTGCATCTTTCTGCATAACAAAACTAATTTGAAGTCTCTCCATTGGTTCTTAAGCTATGAACGACGAAAAAAAGTTCCAGAACTTACGGAAATACGGACGCACGGACGTACGTACGAGAGATAAAAAACTAATTAGTAACCTACACACAACACGCATAGACATCTCTCTTAAAATCTTTTATTTCGACTCTAGGGACCTTCAAATATCAATTCGACAAATCGGACCAGTTACAATAACTTCCTATGGGAAGTTAATAACATTTGAATTTTCTCAAGAAATTTCTGAAGTTAATGTACCTTGTATAAGTCATTCTTTTTAATTATTTATCCTTAAAAGACAATTAAACAAAAAAGGTTCCCACTTTATTGGCATTGTTAAGAAATATTTGTCTCATTTGAAAATCATTTCAAAAAAGTAGGTAAAACCTTAATTTTTCTAATTGTTGTTTCTTTTTTTTAAATTTTCTTCATTACCAATCAAAAACCCAATTACACAGAATATAAATAATAAATTATAACAAAAATGTCTTTTTTATTGCCTCCCTCGAACTTTAGCTGAGTTTGAATACGTTTATTATTTTATATTGGAGTTCTTGCCCATTTTTACTCCCAACATAATATGTTCGACAATTAAAACATAGAGAAAATATATATCTAGTCCCGTTGAATCTAAAAATTGAAAAATGAATGCAATAATTAAAGAAAAATTAATTGTGCTTTTGGCATACAAATTATATGATTTTTATGAAAAATTTCGCTAAAAATAGAAAAAATTATGCAGAAAGTATAGGCGCACCCTGCAATGCAAACATGGCCCAATTTGAGTAAGTCTCTGTTATGACAGATTAACAATGAGGTGAGTATTTTGATAACAAAAATGAAATCAAAACAAAAAAAGTCTAGGTATAGAATATTTTTTCTTTTAAAAATATAATTTATGCAGATTTGTATTTTGAGAAGCATTAATTATTGCTTTTAACCAGAAGATAACTGCATTTTTTTAGTAAGCCACATAATGAAATTGTCAAGAGTAATTCTTGTAATGAAAAAGTGCTTTCTCAAATTCATCGTTTGGATTCGGACCAAAATTGTAGGTGCCTTCCATTCCTGACAACAGTACTCGCACACAGGAATGGTTGAGAGTTGTAAGTCACTAGACCCTGGTTCGCAACGGACTGTTTAATTTAACATGAACGAAATCCGGATCGAAAAAGTTGGAATTCGCAAGTCCCATTTGGATTGAGGAACGAGCATAATCGCGCGTAAGTTCATGTTCATCAAGTCATCATCCAATTCAACTCAATTTCGTCTTCGTCGTCATTACTAAGCAATAAAGTTGACGAAGCTTGAAGCGCCAAAGAGAAAAGCAAGTTGTCCAGCAAACCTGCTTTATCTATCAGTGGAAAGAGTATGCACAGAGGCCGGGCGCGGTATCTCGGAATCAATCCACTAAAACTGTTAGATGTAAATCACGAAGTTCAAGGAAATTAAATCACGTCAAGTTAAAGGGACGTAAATCACGAAGATAAAGGAACTAGGGTGTCTGTGCTGTGGAATATACTGTGATATTAACATGAGCCACGAAGAACTGAGTGGATTCCGAAAAGCGTATCGATTAACCGATCAAAGAAACCAGTAAAATGTCTATTGAAAATGAACGGATCTCTGTCAAATACAAACTAACCCGAACGGCAACTAGTGATAGAGGAAGAGGAACACTAGGAGCAAGTAACTGGAGAAACTAGATAGCAATCACGGAGACGAAGACGATAAAGAAGAAGACGACGAGGATTCAGGTGAAATTGTTGAATAATCTAAGAAAAATGTGGCGAGATATTGAAGTAAGCAAAGAGGAACGGGATAAAAATCGATCTCGAAGGTGCTAAGAAGAAGGAAGATGCTAACAAGTCCGATTTTTGAAAAAGATATATATATATATGAAGAACAGCTACACAACAAGAAGTTAGTTAATTTAAGATCCAAAACGGATTCGAATTGATTGAATTAATCATTTAAAGGTTGTTCCACAATATCCAATATCCAAGACGTCAGAATTATAAAGAACCAACCAGCCTTATTCCACCTCCTTTACCGTAGGACCACGACTACCAATCTACGAAGATTTAGATCCTTATGGCCGTAGAGCTAGATACAGAGAACTGCCAGAACATAGGATGCCTCAATATGAGGACGAGAGAGTAGTGCGTCCAACTCGTGAAGTGAATGATCCTTTCATGCATTCCAAATTCCCTGGTGGTCGAACTGGCAGTGGTCTTAAATTACCAAGTCCAGGCGTCCTCCAAGTAAGTTAATTTTATATTTTCTTGTGGTAAGTTTTTTTATTTAAATTATGCTTTTATTTATGTTTCTATAGTTGCATATCATATGTAAAGGGTGTCCCAAAATTAACGCAAGATTTGAATTAAATAGAAAACGCCGTTTTTAGTCTTTTGATAGTTATATTTTTACTGACTCGTAAAGTACATAGGATAGGGTTATGTATGGAATAACACATCGGACACTATACAGTTAGCTTTTCAGGGTTGCCAACACTTCACTGCACAAATGGCGGCAAATTCAAATCTTGCGTTAATTTTGGGACACCCTATACATAGACATTCCTCACCTTTTCCAATTCCATACAAAAGCCTACAGCCCAAACGAAAGAGAAGACCATCCCATCCAAAAAATCTTTAACCAATAACACGAAGAGAAAGCATTGTGTTGCAAGTTGTTCCGGTTGAGGTGAGAGTTTGTATTTTCAAAATTTATCTCAAGTATAACTTTTCTTATCTTGAGGATCTTCAAAATCTAGTGGTTCTTGTTCGGATACATCATGATCCTCATCAGTCAAGAGGATAAAATAGCTAATAAACGTTAAGCAGTAAAAAGAGTAAGTTTACCATTATGATTTTCTAGTTGTTAATTTCTTATGTTTTCTTTTGTTCATAGTATATACGAGTATATGTATATAAAGCATACATATCGATTTGAAATCAATCCATTTAAAATGTCTCCTTTTCTACATTTATAATAAGGGGCAACATCTAGTGATTAAGAGGAGAACACGCTTCGTTAAGCATCGAGAATAATTGGCGCCTACAAGAACCAAGTAGTTTCTCGAACCGATTTGAAGTGTATAAATAGGCGCCGGAAGCGAAGCAGTTCAATATTGATTGTGAACTGTGTAGAGTAAAGAATGTTTGAAAAGTAATAATTGAAAGTAAAGACTGCGTTTGCAAAGTAATTGTTGAAAGTTTTGAATAAATAAGTTTGGAGCGCTTTAAATAGAGTAAATTTGTGTTTTATTTACAAGTGTGAATAAGTTTTAATTGTTGAGTCAAACCGAATTTTACAATATTGTATTCTTTGTTTGTGGTAAAAAATTATTTTAATCATTAAATATGTAGACTTCTTGGTTTGTTAATCATGTTTATTTATTTTTTTAAAATAAAATAAAAATATATTTTTATATTATATCCAACCTTATAATAACTGACATATTATACATATAAGGCTTTTGGATACTAGCTTTAAAAAAACAATTGTGATGACTTTTATTAACCAGAATAAGGTTAAAACATAAAGTTCTTGCAGTAAATTGAAAAAATACAAAAATAATTTTGAAAAAATGTGTCAGTTTAAGAACACGTAGCTAAAATCAAAGTTCAGATTCGTAATCAGCATCAATAATTGAATCTTAAACGAACTATTTAAAACCATAAAAGGATTTCAATCAATGTTTTCAAAACTTTAGATAGAGTCAAATGAAAACTCATGAATCTTTTTACTTCATGAAATTGCGAAAGAATAGACACGAAACGAACGTGATGAACCAACCCATAAGAAGAATAAGGATTACAAATATTGTTTCCCAAGAATTCAAAACAAATAAGAAGTTATTCATTAATTTAATATTTAATTTGAGTAATTTGGGAAAACTAAAACTTGGAAGTAGTCTTGCTATCATGGGCCTTCTGGCCAACGAACGCACAATGAAATTGATAATGTTAACGGAATAGGGCTCGTAAGTCGATCCATAGATTGAAAAATTGTGGCTTATTAAGTCGTTTACGTTAACATTCTTTTGCGAGGCAAATTTAATTTAGGTGCAGGTTGTAGGCTTACAACTCTATGCTCAGCCACTCATTAGGCAATTTTTAGGGACATTTCTATGTCGACGTTAATCTGTGTGATCCAAGTCAGTTCCAAAGGTACTTAGTTTTGGTGATGCAATAAATTCAGGGAATTTTTCTAAGTCCTTAAGTTTACCTAAACTGCCGGGAATTTTAAAATAGTACATACAAAACTGATAAGAGATTATTTTTTATTTAATTTATTTATAATTTATTTTTTAAGAAGGCTTGTTAATTTTTTCTGACTCCCATCATTTAGGAGGTTTTTTAATGTCCCAAAAAGTTGCTTCTAAACCGGCATTCGGTTCAGCTACCTCTTCTATATCGTCTGTGTCAGCTTCAGCGGCAAAAGTAGTAGCTGGCTTAGCCAGATAAGTATCCTTGTAGCGCTTTTGTGGCAGCGAGATAGTGAGACATTTGGCACTTTAAGTCTGGATTTAGACCTAAAAAAGGAAGGTTAAGCAAGTTGATCCCAATATAAATTTTTCGATTCGCACTTAACCAGAAGATGATGATTTTGTTGCCACTGCAACAGTGTTTTTTTTTTGAGCGGCTTGCATTATATTTCTTGGTAGCTGATGAATAGTCCGAGCATGTTGGAAGTCTTAAAAAAATCATATAATTTAAAATATTCCTGTAAACTCGTAAGTTAATAAACTCTCCTGAATTGCTTGACTACTCTTCACTTGCTGTTACTGCTGTTGAATCGTTTCAGCATGATCACTCAGCTGCTGGGAGAAGGGCGTTAGCGGTCGGCTATACTGAATGTCGAAGTTTCTACTTGCATCATTGATTTGGTGTTGTTGCTGTTGGTTTTGTTGCGTTGAAAGTATTTGACTTTTGGTAGAGATGGTGACACCTCCGCCGTCAACGCCTGCGGCAGCTATGGCCTGATGTTACCGAACATGATACAGCAACAATTGAGTACTGGACAGAGAAATGTACCTTTAAGTCCACAATCGCCACAAGTTGTTTAGAAATGTAATCTAACGCTTCTTACAAAAATTAGCACACAATGGCCAGTGTCTGGAGTTAAAAACATTGATATTTCTTCCTTAAAAAAAATATTATATTAAAATACTTACATGTAAATCAGCGCCTTGTTTTCTTTATCTTTTACACTTTTTGAGTGAAGTTGCTTCTTGCATTATGGTATACAGTTCGCACAGACATAAAATAAATCGATAATTGTTACACCTCCTTCACTGCAATTTGACTTACTTTTTATTCATTGGAGTAACCTTGTATTCTCTTCATTATAATAGGTTGTGCTAAATTTAAAACAAAACTAACACTTAATATTCCAAAAACAAAATTGTTTTGTTTATGATTTTTGGATAACTACAAGCATCATATTCCAAGAAATTAGCTACAATTTATAAATAAAGTTTATCACAAAATTGGCTTAAAGTGTTTGACAATTAAATCCAAATGGTTTTAGTTTTTTTCTTGAATTTCGGTTTATTTCAGTTTTCGCAAAATTTAAATCTTACAAAATACCTGATAAAGCCGCTATTACTTACAGTAAAAAAAATCAATATTAGCGACACGATCGGAAAATATCTACAGTGTCCCTCTAAAACAAGATAAACATCTTCTTCTTTTGGACCAATCTACTTTATTATTGTATAGCTCATGAAAAAACTGTTTTGTTCTGATTTTTGGATGGGATATTTAGACTAACAGCTCACCAAAAAATCAGAACTACGCAACTAATTGAGGTTCGAAAAGGAAAATAGTAGTATATAATCCAAATTCAAAATGATTTGAAAAATAAAAGAGTGCATAATTTTTATAATAATATTATTTTAATATTATCTTTTTTATTAAAGTCCTAGTTTCTGCTTAATAATGAACTGAGGCAATCGTTTACCCCTCCAGAACCTTGGAATTGGAGTTTCATTGGCTTCTTGCAATTTAGACTTTACGTATTGGTCTGCGGAGAACCTCTCAGCTGTCTTAATTTGTGATATTAGCCCAGCCTGAAATGCTTTTTCCTTTCTCATTTCCCTCCTTTGACGAACCTGATAATATTAAAAATTGTTTTCAAATAAAGAACATAGTAAATGAAATCTTTACCTTTGCCCATTCGAAATTCATCTTTTTCCTCAGTTTCTTGAGCTTGTGTTTCTTCATCTTCCTTCTTCTAATGACAATAAGTCTTGCCGCCTGAATCGCATTTAAATTGTTGTCTTGACCTGGCATGTGTTTTATGTTTTCATTTTTGATTATATCTCTTATTTCATTTAAAAGTGAGTCTCTTGGGTTTTCAATTATTACATTATTCAAGGGTAGATCGTTTATGATCTTATTTTTGAAAGGAGTAAGGGAAAACTTCAAAACACATTCGACTGCAGGAATCTGGGAAATTGTAATCTGATTTATAGTTAAAGATGGTCGAACTGTTGGGCTAACATAGTGCAAATTTCGACTCCACTTTGTAATAACTAAAAAACGATATAATTTTTGTAAGCGTGACATATTATTAGTACATATTTTATTTTCAAGTTTATTGCATAACATAAAATAATACTTAAAAGGAAAATAAGTATATATTTTGTAGTGCAAAGTAATATTATTATATCATGGATTAATAATATTTATAATAAAATTAAAATAATTAAAACTTACAGGACGATATTTTAATTGGTAACCTCAACATTTTGATTTTTGATAGTAAATTTTTCGATTGACAGTTGACAGATCAAAAAGAAGGCAGCCATATGAATCAAAATAGGCTTGAAACATTATGCACCAGACATAGTGGTCGGCAACAAGAAGCAACAACTGCTTTTCATCGGCCACTAATCAACTTCGATTATTTGTTTTGAAATGCTTTCTTTCTTTTTTGTTTATATTTTTTCAGTTGAATTCTGTCAACCAATTGATCTCCTAATACGCTATTTAAAAAAAAAAGAAGAAATTACAATAAACAATAAATAAGTAAAACATTGGACAAAACAGAAAACAGAAGAAATGAAAAGATCAGAGAGTATAGATGCACTCTTGATGACTATTCAGGAGAATTTTCTTTAGGCAACTTAGTTAGTTTTTATTATTGAAATCCTCAATTCCGTTTTAAAAGCTATCATTGTAAATATTTGTCATTGAAAAAAATGTGATTGCAACCCACCGAAAAAATTTTGTCTGACAAAGATTTGCCATTTGAATGTATGAAATCGAAACACAAATCTCCTTTCTATATATGTATATTTGAATAGTACTATCATGAAGATTAACCCTCGACCTGACATCTTTTTACGTCTTCCTAAACAATTCGTTCCACATGTTTTGCATGTGGAATGCATTGGGGTGGGGGCAAAAATGAGTAAGAATTCCAGTATAAAATAATAAATTTAAAGATTATTAAAAAAACAGAAGATAGAGAAGAATGTATACAAATTCAGCGAAAGTTCGAGGGAGTCAATGAAAATACATTTTTGTTATAATTTTGTATTTATATTTTGTATAATTGTTTTTTTTTTTTTTTTTGATTGGTTGATTGGCAATGCAATCATTTAAAAAAAGCACACAATACAAAAAATAGAATAAAAATTAGAATATAAACTTTTTGTGGTTGCCAATTAGAAAAATTAAGGTTTTCCCTATTTTTTCGAATCATTTTCAAATGAGACAAATATTTTTAAACCATGCAAATAATAGTGCGAACATTCTTAACCTAACATAGAAAATTATTGTAATGGGACCGATTTGTCAAATTGAAAATGTTGACATTTCTCGACGTTTCAAGGTCCCTAGAGTCGAAATAAAAGATTTTTAGAGAGTTGTCTGTGCTTGCGTGTGTGCGTTCGCGACGTTTTTTAGTCGTCCATAGCTCAAGAACTAGTAGAGATATGGACTTGAAATAAATTTTGTTATACAGATAATAATGCAGAAAGTTCTCTCAAGAAAATTGAGTGGGTATTTTTTTTGACATAGCAATTTGAAAAAAAGGCAAATATTTTGGTAAACCCTAAATATCTCACGAACGATACCAAACAAATATATTTTTTGGAAAAAATCCAATTAACATTTTCTTATAAATAAAAAAAAAAACTAAAAAACAAAATATTTTTCACCTCGAAAATTATATGAACTAAAAATGATTTTATCCCCAAAACAATTTTATGTAACGAAAAATATCGTTTTTGACATCTGGTAAAATTATTAATTAAATTGACAGTTTTTGTACGCATTTATAAATGGAAAGATATTTAAAATTATTTTCCCAATAAAATGGTTCGTTAGTGCAACGTATGAGATTATTGCGACAGTTAAAAATGGTTCATTTCAATAAAAAAGTTTATTGGAATTTAAAAATGTTTTTTTTTTGCGCCAATAAACGCGTTTATCAATGTCAAGAAAGTAAAAACTATTGTCCCAACAAACGGTTCTTTGGAGCAATGTATGAGTTTATTGTGAAAATAAAAAAAAAGCACATATAATATTAATACAAAAGTTTATTGACCTTTAAAAATAGGTTATTGAGGCAATAAACGCATTTATTAAAGTGAAAAATGTCTTTTTATAAACATATTGTTTGGCTCAATGTAGGAGCAATAGTTAATTGATTTTTAAATTTCCATTTTCAATAAACGGCGATTACTTAAAACAGTAAATCGTTTATTGAAGAAAACAATTTTGTAATCCAAAATTTTTTGTAATATCAAGAAAAAATGTATTGAGCCAATGAAAAACAAGTCAATAAACGCTGTTTATTGATATTATGAACGATGTTTTTTTCAGTGTTCATGTTCAAATAACAGCTTTAATGGTCACTTATTTAAAATTTGTTTTTAGTTGATTTGATGTTAGCACCATACAAATAAATCAATAAAACAAAGATTTAGTTACATAGAAATAAAAAATTAATCTAATTTTGATTTGAAATTTGATGTGTACTTATCCAATGTTAAATTTTTTTGATCTTTATTCCTTAAAATTAAAATATCATTTTTGTAACGTGATTACTTAAATAAATTTTATGACGTCACAAAGTCAACGCGTTGGCCCTTTAAGTTGATTGTTTAATTCTAGCTTGAGTCATGACTTAACTCCAATTACGAAACGACTTAAGTCCTTACAATTCAGCTTAATACAATAAAAAAAAAACGAATTTATTATTTCTTTTTTGCAAACAACTTGTTGCTATAGTGTAATTTTGTATATATTGTATATTCTACTGTTTCTTTGCTGACTAGGATTATTTTTATTCGACATTATTTATGATTTACTTTACTTTAATAATAAAGGAATTTCCAGCAGATTTTCCAAACTTTTCTCCTTCTTCGTTGGTAACAAGAGGCAGTGTCATTCCAAATACTGATTTCTTTTTTTCTACTCTGCTGATGATTCCTGGCCAGTCATTAAGTTGCCTATTTGGTCACTGCCTCCCATTTGGAGCGACAATCGAATTTCTGAAGCAAATGCAACCAGTCATAAACTTGGAAAATTTGATATGTGAATTCGGTAAAGCTCATTCCAGCTGCACTCTCAAGTCGCGACTGGACTGACGATATTGAGAGCATTGATCCCGTTCGAAAGTGTCTTCCCATATTGGCAACAAAGTCCACTACATTTAGATTTTCGTACCATGATGCATTGTTGACGACTCTGAAAGAAATTTTATCAAATCGATTGAGTTTTTAAAGCGCATTAGGTTTCTATTATAGTTACCTAATAAGAGATATGTAACTTTTGTTTTTACTAGTATCCCAAAGTACATCCTTATGATTCTTGAATATTCTATTAAGCTGTTTTTCTATAGCCAATTAATTTGTCTCAATGACCGACGACCCTAGTTGGTTTCGTTCTGTTTTTTTTTTTTCCATTAGGATTGCCGAACCGTAGCTCTTCCAACTAACGCAATTGGATTGTGTCCTTCTTGTTGACAATGCAGAAGTCCCATTATTACCATGAGATTACCAAAGTGCAGACTATCGGCAGTTGGATCAAAGCCGGCGTAGATCGTTTGATGTTCAAATGGTAGACATGTGCATTCAAGATGACACAAGCGTCCACAGGTTTTTCTCAAAACCCACCTGTGTCTATCAACTCCTACTCTCACCTCCCCGCGGTGAACATCGGGTGCCTAGTACCTCAACTGGAGATTGGGTTCCAACCCCAGTGGAAAGTTGTTGGGGGCAGCAAACGAGAGAGAGGGGGAGAGGTGTTTCCACTAAGGCACCTCTCCTTATCCAGGCGGCAGCGGACGAATTCTCGAGATAGAATCAACGGTGGCGTCTACAGTTCCAGTAAGGTCGAACTACTTAGTGAACACCTTATAGGGCTTCTTCGACATATTCGGAGCCCAGGCCTATAAGGAGCGGTTCATCCGGCTCCCCTTCCTTGGAGTTATACTAAGGATCTGGCCCTCCAGGTTGGGGGTTGTGCCGTCGGGGTGACTTCCTGGCCACGTAAAAACATCATAGTTTCGAAGCAACAACAAGCCTCGGATACGGACGGATTCACTGTTGAAAACCCACGCAAACGAAATAAGGACAACGAACTTCGGATATGTACGTGGAATGTTAGGTCCCTTAACAGACCACGTGCAGCCGAACAATTAGCGGAAGCCCTAAACTGCTGCAAGGCAGATATTACAACCATCCAAGAAGTGCGATGGGATGGACCGGGCAAACTCAAACTTAAAGACTGCGATATCTACTACGGAGACTGCTATCGAGAACAAAGACAGCGTCTATTTGGGTGTGGATTTGTTGTTGGAACTAGGCTCAGGCAAAAAGTCTTGAGTTTCAATAGTGTGAGCGAGCGCATCACGACAATCCGCATCAAGGCTAAATTCGCCAACATAAGCCTAATATGCGCGCATGCCCCAACAGAGGAGAAAGATGAAGACACCAAAGACATATTCTTCGAGCTCTTAGACAAAACATATGAGCAGTGCCCTGGCTATGACATTAAAATTGTCTTAGGAGATTTTAATGCCAAGCTAGGAAGAGAAGACATCTTTGGTGGCATAATCGGGAGATACAGCCTGTACGACACCACCTCCGACAACAGATTCAGGCTGGTCGATTTTGCTGCGGGGCGAGACGTTCTGGTAGCTAGTACGCAGTTCACGCATCTCAATATCCACAAGGGGACATGGAAATCTCCTGATCAATCAACCGTCAACCAGATTGACCACATTGCGATCGACGCACGATACTTCTCCAGTATCCAGGATATCCGAACATTCCGAGAGACCAACATTGACTCGGACCACTACCTCGTTGTAGCCAAGGTACGGCTACGGATATCCCGATCCAAGCCAAAACAAGGAAGTACTGTGAGAAGATTCGACGTTAGCCGGCTACAATCGCAAGAGACTGCCATGTCCTTTTCCGATCGAGTCTCTAATAAGTGTTGAAAACCAGTGGCAACATTGCGTTGCAGCCATCAGAGATGCCGCCTCTGAAGTGCTAGGTTTCACACGGCCACCACAGCGAAACCCCTGGTTTGACGACGAATGCCAGCAAGCTCACGCAGCGAAACAAGAGGCATACAAAACGGCGCTGCACAAAAGGACTAGAGCTGCTCGCGAGCTCTACGAGCAGAAGAGGAGAGAGGAACACCGGCTTCTTAGACGGAAAAAAAGAGAGCATGAGAAGCGCGCGATCGAGGAGATAGAGGGATTTCACAACAGGAATGAGGTTCGTAAATTTTACCAAAAGGTAAAAAAAACCTCCCAAGGGTACCAGCCACGAACCGAAGCCTGTAAAGACGATCAAGGGAACATCGTAGTAGAACCACAGTCGATGCTGAGAATATGGAAAGATCACTTCTCCAAATTATATAACGGCGATGAAGAACCGAATTCCGCTGTAAGGGAGATAGAACCACTCAACCTCGGCGACGCAGATCAACAATTCCGCCTACCCGACCTTGACGAAGTGAAGATTGCTATATCTAAACTTAAGTTAAACAAAGCTGCTGGAGCTGACGGCATCACCGCCGAACTATTCAAAGCAGCAGGCGATGACTTGGTAAGGAGCATGCACCAACTCATCTGCAAAATATGGTCGGAAGAAAGCATGCCCGATGAGTGAAATCTCAGCATAGTGTGCCCGATACATAAGAAAGGAGACCCTCTAAACTGCACCAACTACAGACGCATCAGTCTCCTTAACATTGCGTATAAGATCCTCTCTGCCGTATTATGTGAACGTCTGAAGCCATTCGTCAACAACCTGATTGGTCCTTATCAGTGTGGCTTCAGACCAGGAAAGTCCACTATCGACCAAATATTCACACTACGGCAGATCTTGGAAAAAACCCAGGAGCTTCAAATCGATACCCACCATCTCTTTATCGATTTTAAAGCCGCGTATGACAGCATCTATAGGGAAGAGCTCTACCGAGCAATGTCTAGTTTTGGCATCCCTATCAAACTTATCCGTTTGTGCAGAATGACGATGGAGAATGCACGCTGCTCTATCAAGGTCGGAAAAGATCTTACCGATGCATTTGATGTCAAAAAAGGTTTTAGACAAGGCGATGCACTGTCATGCGACTTCTTCAACATCGTTTTGGAAAGAATTGTGCAAAACTCAACCGTCAACACTAGAGGCACAAGTTGGGTTTAGTGGTCAATGAGGGCAAGACCAAGTATATGCTGTCATCAAAAAAGGACACTGAACCACGACGTCTTGGACAAAACGTCACCATGGACAGCTATAACTTTGAGGTAGTTAATGACTTTGTCTACCTAGGCACCGCTATTAATGCAGACAACGACACCAGCGCTGAAATCAAACGAAGAATAACTCTTGCAATTCACTGCTTCTTTGGACTTAGAAGGCAATTAAGAAGTAAAGTCCTCTCTCGAGTATGTAAAATCACCATCTATAAGACACTCATCATCCCGGTTCTCTGTCAAAGAAAGATGAGAGCGTCTTAGGATGCTTCGAGAGAAAAATTCTTCGGGTGATTTTTGGTCCCGTACGCATAGATGGAGAATGGAGGAGAAGATATAACGACGAACTGTACGGGCTGTGCAGCGACACTGACCTAGTTAGCAGAATTAAAGTCCAACGGCTTAGATCGCTAGGTCATGTAGAGCGGATGGACATCAACGCTCCAGCCCGGAAGGTCTTCGAATCCAATCCCGAGGGACGGCGCAGTAGAGGAAGACCGCGAATCAGGTGGCGCACCCAGGTGGGAGAGGACCTCAACCAACTTGGCGTATGAAACTGGAGACAGCTAGCTAGGGACCGAGCTGGCTGGAGACGCTTGTTGGTTGAGGCCCAGGTCCGCCCCGGACTGTAGCGCCACCTTAAGTAAGTAAGTAAGATCGTTTGATGTTTACTTGTGAAAAGTTTTGTCATTTCCGGACAACAGTTTTAAGAAGAACAGAATATAGTTCATTACGATTTCTTGTAGTTTTTATAAACATACAAAACAATATACAACTTACCCAGCGTTGTCTGGAAAGTGATCCTGAAAGAATCCTCTATCAGCTAGAGCCAATAGGTTACGTTGGGAAATACTTCTTTGGATATGATGAAGGCACGTTTTAGATCGATGAAATAGTTGACTTTGGATCATTTTGTATGAAATTGTTAATAAGGAGTACTATTAACAACTTTGTTTTTATTAGTTTTGACTTTTGTATTTTGTTTTGAATTATTTAAATCGCAGAAATTGTATTTTGTTTTCCTTTTAATTATTGTTGTCAAAATACTCACCTCGTTCTTGATCTGTCAAAACTGGAAACAACTCAAATTGGGCCACGTTCGCATTGCAGTTCTAGGGTGCGGCTATACTTTCGGCATGATTTTTTCTGTTTTTAGCGAAACTTTTCATAAAAATCATAGAATTTGTTTGCCAAAAGCAGTCAATTATTATTTTTAGCACAGTTTTCACTAAAAAGAAGTTGCAAAATTTATTTTTCTTAAAATATTGCATTAATTTTTCAATTTTTAAATTCAATGGATCTCTTTTTTGAACGGCTGAGTTCACCTTATAGTTTTTTCACCCGCGGGGAAATAACAACTACATTCATAATGGCTTGGTCTCATAAGAAATGCACGGGACAACTAACACATGCTTATCCTTATGGACAAAATCCTCTCAATTTAGCTTGTAGACCGAAAGAGAGCAAACCTATTAAGTCGGGACTCTAGATAATATATTTCCTCTATGGGCATCACTGTGACTTATATCTTCGACTGTAGATCAGAGAGTATAGATGCACTCTTGATGACTATTCATGAGAATTTTCTTTAGGTAACTTAGTTAGTTTTTATTATTGAAATCCTCAATTCCGTTTTAAAAGCTATCATTGTAAATATTTGTCATTGAAAAAAATGTGATTGCAACCCATCGAAAAAATTTTGTCTGACAAAGATCTGCCATTTGAATGTATGAAATCGAAACACAAATCTCCTTTCTCTGGATGTATATTTGAATAGTACTATCATGAAGATTAACCCTCGACCTGACATCTTTTTACGTCTTCCTAAACAATTCGTTCCACATGTTTTGCATGTGGAATGCATTGGGGTGGGGGCAAAAATGAGTAAGAATTCCAGTATAAAATAATAAATTTAAAGATTATTAAAAAAACAGAAGATAGAGAAGAATGTATACAAATTCAGTGAAAGTTCGAGGGAGTCAATGAAAATACATTTTTGTTATAATTTTGTATTTATATTTTGTATAATTGTTTTTTTTTTTTTTTTTTGATTGGTTGATTGGCAATGCAATCATTTAAAAAAAGCACACAATACAAAAAATAGAATAAAAATTAGAATATAAACTTTTTGTGGTTGCCAATTAGAAAAATTAAGGTTTTCCCTATTTTTTCGAATCATTTTCAAATGAGACAAATATTTTTAAACCATGCAAATAATAGTGCGAGTAGTACCCGTAGCATGATGGTTAGTGCGTTGGACTGTCATGCAAGGGGTCTTGGGTTCAATCCCTTAATTTAAAAAAACAATTTTCGCGGGTACTGCCTCTTGCGAGGAATTGACAAATCCTTCAAGAGTAATTCTTGTCATGAAAAAGTGCTTTCTCAAACTAGCCGTTCGGATTCGGCCTTAAATTGTAGGTCCCTTCCATTCCTGACAACAGTACTCGCACACAGGAATGGTTGAGAGTTGTAAGTCACTAGGCCCTGGTTCACAACGGACTGTTGCGCCACCCCATTTGATTTTTTGAAATAATAGTGCGAACATTCTTAACCTAACATAGAAAATTATTGTAATGGGACCGATTTGTCAAATTTAAAATGTTGACATTTCTCGACGTTTCAAGGTCCCTAGAGTCGAAATAAAAGATTTTTAGAGAGTTGTCTGTGCTTGCGTGTGTGCGTTCGCGACGTTTTTTAGTCGTCCACAGCTCAAGAACCAGTAGAGATATGGACTTGAAATAAATTTTGTTATACAGATAATAATGCAGAAAGTTCTCTCAAGAAAATTGAGTGGGTATTTTTTTTGACATAGCAATTTGAAAAAAAGGCAAATATTTTGGTAAACCCTAAATATCTCACGAACGATACCAAACAAATATATTTTTTGGAAAAAATCCAATTAACATTTTCTTATAAATAAAAAAAAAACTAAAAAACAAAATATTTTTCACCTCGAAAATTATATGAACTAAAAATGATTTTATCCCCAAAACAATTTTATGTAACGAAAAATATCGTTTTTGACATCTGGTAAAATTATGAGAAAAATTAAATTGACAGTTTTTGTACGCATTTATAAATGGAAAGATATTTAAAATTATTTTCCCAATAAAATGGTTCGTTAGTGCAACGTATGAGATTATTGCGACAGTTAAAAATGGTTCATTTCAATAAAAAAGTTTATTGGAATTTAAAAATGTTTTTTTTTGCGCCAATAAACGCGTTTATCAATGTCAAGAAAGTAAAAACTATTGTCCCAACAAACGGTTCCTTGGAGCAATGTATGAGTTTATTGTGAAAATAAAAAAAACACATATAATATTAATACAAAAGTTTATTGACCTTTAAAAATAGGTTATTGAGGCAATAAACGCATTTATTAAAGTGAAAAATGTCTTTTTATAAACATATTGTTTGGCTCAATGTAGGAGCAATAGTTAATTGATTTTTAAATTTCCATTTTCAATAAACGGCGATTACTTAAAACAGTAAATCGTTTATTGAAGAAAACAATTTTGTAATCCAAAATTTTTTGTAATATCAAGAAAAAATGTATTGAGCCAATGAAAAACAAGTCAATAAACGCTGTTTATTGATATTATGAACGATATTTTTTTCAGTGTTCATGTTCAAATAACAGCTTTAATGGTCACTTATTTAAAATTTGTTTTTAGTTGATTTGATGTTAGCACCATACAAATAAATCAATAAAACAAAGATTTAGTTACATAGAAATAAAAAATTAATCTAATTTTGATTTGAAATTTGATGTGTACTTATCCAATGTTAAATTTTTTTGATCTTTATTCCTTAATTAAATTCCTTAAAATTAAAATATCATTTTTGTAACGTGATTACTTAAATAAATTTTATGACGTCACAAAGTCAACGCGTTGGCCCTTTAAGTTGATTGTTTAATTCTAGCTTGAGTCATGACTTAACTCCAATTACGAAACGACTTAAGTCCTTACAATTCAGCTTAATACAATAAAAAAAAACGAATTTATTATTTCTTTTTTGCAAACAACTTGTTGCTATAGTGTAATTTTGTATATATTGTATATTCTACTGTTTCTTTGCTGACTAGGATTATTTTTATTCGACATTATTTATGATTTACTTTACTTTAATAATAAAGGAATTTCCAGCAGATTTTCCAAACTTTTCTCCTTCTTCGTTGGTAACAAGAGGCAGTGTCATTCCAAATACTGATTTCTTTTTTTCTACTCTGCTGATGATTCCTGGCCAGTCATTAAGTTGCCTATTTGGTCACTGCCTCCCATTTGGAGCGACAATCGAATTTCTGAAGCAAATGCAACCAGTCATAAACTTGGAAAATTTGATATGTGAATTCGGTAAAGCTCATTCCAGCTGCACTCTCAAGTCGCGACTGGACTGACGATATTGAGAGCATTGATCCCGTTCGAAAGTGTCTTCCCATATTGGCAACAAAGTCCACTACATTTAGATTTTCGTACCATGATGCATTGTTGACGACTCTGAAAGAAAAATTATCAAATCGATTGAGTTTTTAAAGCGCATTAGGTTTCTATTATAGTTACCTAATAAGAGATATGTAACTTTTGTTTTTACTAGTATCCCAAAGTACATCCTTATGATTCTTGAATATTCTATTAAGCTGTTTTTCTATAGCCAATTAATTTGTCTCAATGACCGACGACCCTAGTTGGTTTCGTTCTGTTTTTTTTTTCCATTAGGATCGCCGAACCGTAGCTCTTCCAACTAACGCAATTGGATTGTGTCCTTCTTGTTGACAATGCAGAAGTCCCATTATTACCATGAGATTACCAAAGTGCAGACTATCGGCAGTTGGATCAAAGCCGGCTTAGATCGTTTGATGTTCAAATGGTAGACATGTGCATTCAAGATGACACAAGCGTCCACAGGTTTTTCTCAAAACCCACCTGTGTCTATCAACTCCTACTCTCACCTCCCCGCGGTGAACATCGGGTGCCTAGTACCTCAACTGGAGATTGGGTTCCAACCCCAGTGGAAAGTTGTTGGGGGCAGCAAACGAGAGAGAAGGGGAGAGGTGTTTCCACTAAGGCACCTCTCCTTATCCAGGCGGCAGCGGACGAATTCTCGAGATAGAATCAACGGTGGCGTCTACAGTTCCAGTAAGGTCGAACTACTTAGTGAACACCTTATAGGGCTTCTTCGACATATTCGGAGCCCAGGCCTATAAGGAGCGGTTCATCCGGCTCCCCTTCCTTGGAGTTATACTAAGGATCTGGCCCTCCAGGTTGGGGGTTGTGCCGTCGGGGTGACTTCCTGGCCACGTAAAAACATCATAGTTTCGAAGCAACAACAAGCCTCGGATACGGACGGATTCACTGTTGAAAACCCACGCAAACGAAATAAGGACAACGAACTTCGGATATGTACGTGGAATGTTAGGTCCCTTAACAGACCACGTGCAGCCGAACAATTAGCGGAAGCCCTAAACTGCTGCAAGGCAGATATTACAGCCATCCAAGAAGTGCGATGGGATGGACCGGGCAAACTCAAACTTAAAGACTGCGATATCTACTACGGAGACTGCTATCGAGAACAAAGACAGCGTCTATTTGGGTGTGGATTTGTTGTTGGAACTAGGCTCAGGCAAAAAGTCTTGAGTTTCAATAGTGTGAGCGAGCGCATCACGACAATCCGCATCAAGGCTAAATTCGCCAACATAAGCCTAATATGCGCGCATGCCCCAACAGAGGAGAAAGATGAAGACACCAAAGACATATTCTTCGAGCTCTTAGACAAAACATATGAGCAGTGCCCTGGCTATGACATTAAAATTGTCTTAGGAGATTTTAATGCCAAGCTAGGAAGAGAAGACATCTTTGGTGGCATAATCGGGAGATACAGCCTGTACGACACCACCTCCGACAACAGATTCAGGCTGGTCGATTTTGCTGCGGGGCGAGACGTTCTGGTAGCTAGTACGCAGTTCACGCATCTCAATATCCACAAGGGGACATGGAAATCTCCTGATCAATCAACCGTCAACCAGATTGACCACATTGCGATCGACGCACGATACTTCTCCAGTATCCAGGATATCCGAACATTCCGAGAGACCAACATTGACTCGGACCACTACCTCGTTGTAGCCAAGGTACGGCTACGGATATCCCGATCCAAGCCAAAACAAGGAAGTACTGTGAGAAGATTCGACGTTAGACGGCTACAATCGCAAGAGACTGCCATGTCCTTTTCCGATCGAGTCTCTAATAAGTGTTGAAAACCAGTGGCAACATTGCGTTGCAGCCATCAGAGATGCCGCCTCTGAAGTGCTAGGTTTCACACGGCCACCACAGCGAAACCCCTGGTTTGACGACGAATGCCAGCAAGCTCACGCAGCGAAACAAGAGGCATACAAAACGGCGCTGCACAAAAGGACTAGAGCTGCTCGCGAGCTCTACGAGCAGAAGAGGAGAGAGGAACACCGGCTTCTTAGACGGAAAAAAAGAGAGCATGAGAAGCGCGCGATCGAGGAGATAGAGGGATTTCACAACAGGAATGAGGTTCGTAAATTTTACCAAAAGGTAAAAAAAACCTCCCAAGGGTACCAGCCACGAACCGAAGCCTGTAAAGACGATCAAGGGAACATCGTAGTAGAACCACAGTCGATGCTGAGAATATGGAAAGATCACTTCTCCAAATTATATAACGGCGATGAAGAACCGAATTCCGCTGTAAGGGAGATAGAACCACTCAACCTCGGCGACGCAGATCAACAATTCCACCTACCCGACCTTGACGAAGTGAAGATTGCTATATCTAAATTTAAGTCAAACAAAGCTGCTGGAGCTGACGGCATCACCGCCGAACTATTCAAAGCAGCAGGCGATGACTTGGTAAGGAGCATGCACCAACTCATCTGCAAAATATGGTCGGAAGAAAGCATGCCCGATGAGTGAAATCTCAGCATAGTGTGCCCGATACATAAGAAAGGAGACCCTCTAAACTGCACCAACTACAGAGGCATCAGTCTCCTTAACATTGCGTATAAGATCCTCTCTGCCGTATTATGTGAACGTCTGAAGCCATTCGTCAACAACCTGATTGGTCCTTATCAGTGTGGCTTCAGACCAGGAAAGTCCACTATCGACCAAATATTCACACTACGGCAGATCTTGGAAAAAACCCAGGAGCTTCAAATCGATACCCACCATCTCTTTATCGATTTTAAAGCCGCGTATGACAGCATCTATAGGGAAGAGCTCTACCGAGCAATTTCTAGTTTTGGCATCCCTATCAAACTTATCCGTTTGTGCAGAATGACGATGGAGAATGCACGCTGCTCTATCAAGGTCGGAAAAGATCTTACCGATGCATTTGATGTCAAAAAAGGTTTTAGACAAGGCGATGCACTGTCATGCGACTTCTTCAACATCGTTTTGGAAAGAATTGTGCAAAACTCAACCGTCAACACTAGAGGCACAATCTTCCGAAAATCCATCCAATTACTCGGATACGCAGATGATATTGACATAATTGGAAAATCAAAGCGTGATGTCAGTGGAGCGTTTTTGAGCATTGCGACGGAAGCGAAGAAGATGGGTTTAGTGGTCAATGAGGGCAAGACCAAGTATATGCTGTCATCAAAAAAGGACACTGAACGACGACGTCTTGGACAAAACGTCACCATGGACAGCTATAACTTTGAGGTAGTTAATGATTTTGTCTACCTAGGCATCGCTATTAATGCAGACAACGACACCAGCGCTGAAATCAAACGAAGAATAACTCTTGCAATTCACTGCTTCTTTGGACTTAGAAGGCAATTGAGAAGTAAAGTCCTCTCTCGAGTATGTAAAATCACCATCTATAAGACACTCATCATCCCGGTTCTCTGTCAAAGAAAGATGAGAGCGTCTAAGGATGCTTCGAGAGAAAAATTCTTCGGGTGATTTTTGGTCCCGTACGCATAGATGGAGAATGGAGGAGAAGATATAACGACGCACTGTACGGGCTGTGCAGCGACACTGACCTAGTTAGCAGAATTAAAGTCCAACGGCTTAGATGGCTAGGTCATGTAGAGCGGATGGACATCAACGCTCCAGCCCGGAAGGTCTTCGAATCCAATCCCGAGGGATGGCGCAGTAGAGGAAGACCGCGAATCAGGTGGCGCACCCAGGTGGGAGAGGACCTCAACCAACTTGGCGTATGAAACTGGAGACAGCTAGCTAGGGACCGAGCTGGCTGGAGACGCTTGTTGGTTGAGGCCCAGGTCCGCCCCGGACTGTAGCGCCACCTTAAGTAAGTAAGTAAGATCGTTTGATGTTTACTTGTGAAAAGTTTTGTCATTTCCGGACAACAGTTTTAAGAAGAACAGAATATAGTTCATTACGATTTCTTGTAGTTTTTATAAACATACAAAACAATATACAACTTACCCAGCGTTGTCTGGAAAGTGATCCTGAAAGAATCCTCTATCAGCTAGAGCCAATAGGTTACGTTGGGAAATACTTCTTTGGATATGATGAAGGCACGTTTTAGTTCGATGAAATAGTTGACTTTGGATCATTTTGTATGAAATTGTTAATAAGGAGTACTATTAACAACTTTGTTTTTATTAGTTTTGACTTTTGTATTTTGTTTTGAATTATTTAAATCGCAGAAATTGTATTTTGTTTTCCTTTTAATTATTGTTGTCAAAATACTCACCTCGTTCTTGATCTGTCAAAACTGGAAACAACTCAAATTGGGCCACGTTCGCATTGCAGTTCTAGGGTGCGGCTATACTTTCGGCATGATTTTTTCTGTTTTTAGCGAAACTTTTCATAAAAATCATAGAATTTGTTTGCCAAAAGCAGTCAATTATTATTTTTAGCACAGTTTTCACTAAAAAGAAGTTGCAAAATTTATTTTTCTTAAAATATTGCATTAATTTTTCAATTTTTAAATTCAATGGATCTCTTTTTTGAACGGCTGAGTTCACCTTATAGTTTTTTCACCCGCGGGGAAATAACAACTACATTCATAATGGCTTGGTCTCATAAGAAATGCACGGGACAACTAACACATGCTTATCCTTATGGACAAAATCCTCTCAATTTAGCTTGTAGACCGAAAGAGAGCAAACCTATTAAGTCGGGACTCTAGATAATATATTTCCTCTATGGGCATCACTGTGACTTATATCTTCGACTGACAACTTTCAAGATACAAACTTCAATGTCATACCAATACAAAACGTAAGATATAAAATCCAAGCCATAGCAATACCAACTGCAAAAACAAGAAGAAACGAAAAATTTAAATTTCAGGCAAACGTTTTTCAGCAGTCATCGAGAGAAGACCAACTAACCCAAGAATTGCGAAGAAAATTTCTACTTTAAATACAAATAATTCGAAACGGACAAATTTAACTTAATTTTTTTTTTGGAATAAGCAACACGTTGTTACAATAATATGGAAGAACAACAATTCTACAAATTTCTTTTACATTATAAGTAAAAGATAAAGATGTCTTCTGACGAAACTCCATTAATAAGGAGAAGTAAACGACTAGGGGGTCATAGAATCGACAACGCCAAAGAAGATGATAGATGCAAATTTTGCGACCTAGACAACACGCAAGAAATGGTTTAGTGCGACGAATGTTTACAATGGTACCATTTCAATTGTGTCAACGTGACTGCGGCCATTGAAGAAGAAGATTGGAGCTGCGCGCAATGTCTAAACCAAAAGAAGGCAGATTCGTACGTTTCAAGAAGACGTAAAGAAGGCAGATTCGTACGTTTCAAGAAGACGTCATCAACAAATCGCCGACAAATATAATTACAGATCCTTGAAGAAGCTAGAGAACTTGTTGCAAGGCAAGAGGAGGTGTGGAGGTGGGTGAAGTGGAAGGGAAGGATAAGGATGAGGTAGGAAATAGAGATAGGAAGATTTTGAATAGGTTAGGTGGGATTGTTGAGATCCGGGGGACGCGGCCTGCTTGCGGTGCACGGCGTCAGCTCGTCGGACGGGGGGGATCTTGCCCCCGAAACTCAACTTCGCCTGCAGACAAAAACATATATCAGGCCAAGCAATGAGGAAAAAGAAGAAAACATATACGGACAGACTATTGGCACATCAGGGATGTTGTGCAGTGAGGCCATTACCCATCCTACCTTTAGGTATCCGCGCCCAGTGTTGGATAACCCCAATATTGTTGGTTGATGATCGGGTTCAGGTCATCTTAACTCCACGTCTACTCCGTTACCCTTGACACATCTGAAAAAATAAAACTCAAGCTCTCATTGTTTCGCTTGGTTTCATCAGATTTATAAATACAATACATTAACAAAAAAATTAACATCAAAACAAGAAAAAGAAAATGGTAACAAAAAAAAGCCAGGTTGGTAGTCCTACGTCTTTATTTGTTTCTACCTTTGCGTTGAAGTACCCTTTTTGGTATTTTATTAGTAAGCGAATACCATCAATTAACGGAGCCCTAATTCCCTACCCCTAAAGAACTCTCAGGAGGTATTTTTCAGGACCCTATACAACAAAAACTTACGGGACCGAACACGAAACTTACACCAACCGTTTCTTTTCGCACCTCACAATAAAAAAAATATACAAAAAAAGATTATGGAAATAAACCAAAAAAAATAACTTCCACGAATTAATGAATGATTAACGAATTAATTTGATAAATTAAAAAAAAAACTTATATATAGGACAATCACAAACACAAAAAGATCCACCGGGTAGGTATGGTAATATATATGATATGTAGGTTTTCTTTCTTTGTAATTCCTTTTTCTTTTACTTAACCTTGATTTTTTTTCTCCTTCAATTTTGTTTACTTTTAAATTTTCTTGTCTTTCAAGTTTTTTTTTTTTAAAATTTCCTTTAATTTCAAATTTTTCTTCTTTGGTTTTTTTTTCAGTTTTCAAATTTTATTTAATTTCAAATTTTTAATTTTATTTAATTTCAAAATTTTTTTGAATTTTATTTAATTTCAAATTTTTTTTTGGGCGGCTGCCCCGCTCTCCATGATTTAATTCGGGCCGCTGGGAATTAAACTATTATTAAAAAAATATTAAGTAAATTCCTATTCTTCGCTAAATTAACAGACTAACCACCTTTACTTGTTACTTGCTGGGTTCTTTTATCCAGAATTGTTGGCACCAATTTACATTCACCTTAGTTTACACTATTTTAGTACACCTTTTCTTTCCTATAAGGTATTAATTTTTATACATATTTGCATTTGAAACAAATAAATGAAAAAAACTTACTATATCAGCAATCTGATGGTCCAACTGTTTCTTTTTTGAGATATTTGAATATTACTTTACCACTATCACTCACTTTTTAATCCACTGTGTGGTAGATGGCCAAATGAGGGAGTGCTGAAATTATCATCCCACCCACACCGGCAAAAAAAAATATTCGGATGAACTATCTATCTCTAACAGGAACACATCATCCGATCCACCCATCCATACAGTGTATACCCCCAACCAACATCATCACACTCAAATAGTGGGAAACCACGTAGGTATTAGTACACTTCCAACAGAATAGGGGTATCAGTGTCCCAAGAACTAAGGGTGTGTTCCACGGTCGAAATCGGAGAGACCTGTAACACAGAACCACATGAAACCAGAACATTTAAAAAAAATCCATACACATAATGACAAAGTAACCACAAAACGTATGAATACGAATCACCTAATCACCGCAATGACATGCATTAACCGTCAATACTGAAAACTAAACACGGACATAAAACAAAGTTTCATTCACATGCAACTTAACAATTCAACCAACTTAAACGACAATACACCAAAACCAGATCTCTTCCGGAACGCACCCATTGCTTTCCCATGGAATTTCTCTCCACTGAGTTATGGAGAATTTCCATGGAGACCAACAATGAGGCAAGTGACAGCTGCAAAAAACAAGGATTCTGGATGCCTGGGAAATGGAAGGGGATTCGGATGACGGCAAAGCACGGGAGGTACAAGGGATGCTGAGATGGGTGAGTTTTTTGAAAAGCACAATTAGTTTTATTGGATCTTATTTGTTTGCTTTTCCTTTCCTAGATTAAGGGAGCTTTTGGATAATTGTTGGGAAAAACCCACGATTTAGGCCGGGCAAACTATTGTCCTACCATTTAGTAGAGGTTAGTATTAAACTTATAAAGATAAGTCGGCTTCCATTTTGTTTTTTCTTTCTATAGTTATTTTTCCATACCTTGGGAAGGTCAATGACCCTAACAATAACCAGCGTAGGTTGCCGACCTACCTCGACGTTAGTGAAGGGAAAAACGAATTACATTTTATTTATAATTAGTATTTATTCAACTAGACACCTGAAATTACACATATATACATAACTATCTACACATTTAACAATTAGCATTACTTTTTCAGGATTTTTGTCGAAACCCCTATCTGCTGGAGCGTCTGGTGTACCAAAGTTAAGGCTGCTGGGAGGTACACTTCTAGATATGTGGATCGGAGGAGTTCGTCCGAGATTGGCGAGAAAAAACCGAGCTAGTATGTCATCTATTAAGCAAAAAGTGTATACAAAAAACAATGTTTATTTAATTGGGAGTACCTACTAATTTAAATGTATTTTGTTTTTCAGGAATCCTGCTATGCAATCAATCAACACTTATTATTGATGTCCCCCATCTCTATCCGCCACCACTACGAATTTCTACGTTACAGTACCCATTCACCATTCAAGTGATTGTTGGTGAGTGATCTTTTTGTTTTTATAAGCTTATTTTGATTGATTAGATTCTAGTTAAACACAAAAATTAATAAATTAATAAATAAGTTACTAAGTTAATAAATAAATAAATAGTAGATAAATTATTAAAATCAGTAACTTTTGTAAATATCACAGATCGTAGTTTTCAATCATTGGGGATAGTATTTAAGTTAGTAAAATGAGTAAATTAAGTATCACAAGTTTTAAAAGATAAGTTACTTAAGCTAAAATAAAAAAGAAAATATAAATATCACAGATAAAAAAATTTAAAGCTATCAGGCTTAGTGGGATTAATAAAGTTAGTAAAAGTATCACAGATGGGATGGTTAAACCATTTTATCACAGATAAAGAAAAATTTTAAAGCTATTAGGCTTAGTAAAATTAATAAAATAAGTAAAAATATCAGAATTGGGATGGTTGAACCATTTTATCACAGATGTTTAATAAAATAAGTTAAAATATTAATAAATAAATAAGAACATTTAACATTAAGTAACATTTAGAACATAAGGCATGCAATGAATATAATAAATACACATATACTTAAAATATCCTTGTTTATTAAACAGTTCCAGGTACTTGTGGTTTTTGTTATAGTGTATTTCGGTATTTTCTTTTTCGAACTGTTGCTAAATAAATATAATAAGTTATACTTACGGATAATTTAATAAATTAACAAATAACAAACAGAAACGATACGAATAGCAACAATGATAACTACGGCTTGTATTTAAAACAAACAAACAAACGTGTTTTTGAAGCATTCTACTTATTGTTTTAAAATTCTTGCGAGATATATTCTATCTATTTATTTATTAATTTAAATCTATCAAGTACATCAAAACTTTCTAAGACTATTCCAAGTCTTTTTCCGGTTAAGTTTTCTAACTCATACATTTGATTTCCTATTCGTTTAACTACGCGGCATTTAATATACTTGGGTGAGAGTTTCTTTGATAAACCTTTCGACGAATTGCTCATCACAAAATTTTTCCTATACACCTCTTGTCCGGGTGAAAATTGAATGTTTTTAGTACGGACATTATAAATTTTTGACGATTTATCGTTGGCTTTAATTTTGTATTCGCGAATTTGATTTCGTATGCACTGCAATCGACCTTGTCGGGGAAGAGTTAACAGCTCGCTGTCGTCCTGCGCATGCAACTTCTTGGCAAGTTCATAACTGCTACCGTGTGTCATCATGTTAGTGCCGAATAATGCATAATACGGTGATACGCCGCCGGTAGAGCTAAGAACCGCGCTTCTTAACGCACACGCGATGTCGCTAAGGTTGTTGTAAAATTAACAAACCCAAATTATTATTATTATTATTCTATGTTGGCGGAAAAATGATCCGCAAATTAAACAAAACAAAATTGTAAGAAAAACGAAACGATTTATAAAACAACAATGGGTAGGTAGGCGCGCACGAGTGGATACCTACTTATTGACAGCAAAAACAGTGCTGTCACCCAGTAGCTCAGTTTGGGGGTGGGTTTGGAAAAGGTAGATTTTATTAATCGAACTCGATTAATAAAATCGAAATTAATTATTAAATTAATAAAAGGCACTACACAGGGGCGTAGCAAAAAATAATGAAAATGGGCGCCAGGAAGTATTATGGTACTTACCATCACCAATCAAGATAAATAATTAATAAAAGCGAAAATTTACTTCCCAAAAAAATAAAATAAACTTCAAGATTAATTCTTCACCTAGAAAGGTTAAGATATTTTATTTTGTATCTGGGAAACCTTTATAAATATAGGGATAAAACCCAGAATTTTTCCAAAAAAAATTTGTACAATTTAAAATGAAAGAACAAAAGAAAAAGAGAACAATTGGTTGTGTACAAAGGACACAAAGAAACGGTCACCTTGGGAAAGTGTCCGAAGAACAAAAGAACAAAAGTCGCGGGTCCCGCAATCTCGGGAGACAAAGAAATCAATCAAAACTCTATCGGGTTAAATGTTGGTTCTGTATACCCAACCACAAATTACAAGTAAAGGTAGAAAAAAAACACAAAATTCACTCAACAAAAAAATACTTAGCTTTCTGTATTTGACAAAATTGATCCTGCCTCTTCCTTATTTAAAACGCCTTCCTCACAAATTTTGTTTGGTTTCTTTATCAATAATTTTAATTTAGTTGTATTCCACACCAAAACTAACACGATTCTTTTTTTTTTTTTTCTTTTCTCAAAAATTTTTCACTACTTCCTTTTTTTAACCTCACTCTTCTTAGCTTCTCTAAAAAGTGCCATATTCATGGCGAACTTTCCTCATCCAAAAAGGCCACGACAAGTTTGCCATCCTACTCTGACCTTTTGTTATGATCTGGTTTTCTCTTTCGGTCTAATTGCGGCACCCGGCTTTTTCGCTAAGGTGCATGCCGATTCAAAACCAGTCAAACCTTTGTGGTCTCTTTCACATTGGTGATTTGAACACCAACCTTGGCTTAATGGACGAGTTCAGTTCAATTGGTCTAAAAAGTAAACGAACAATTTTTGAAAGTTCGCGAATAAAATTCCCCAGCCCAAACCGGCCCAGTTTAATAACTTGATTAAAGCGTTTTCAACCAAGATTAAGAGGCAGAATCCGATAGTTTGAAATTTAGACTTTAAACCCTTAGACTTTCGTGCAGACAATTTTAGGGAAAGGGAAAAACACATCGCAAGGTGACCTTACTTAGTATGCCGACACTTTACGTTGGGCATTAAGCCATACTAATTTTAGGTTGTTGTGCCAATTATACAAAGGATGCACACTTTCGTTTTTTCCTTGTGTAAACCAACTGTCACACACTCAATAGGCCGTAATCATGACTCATCCGTCACACAATTGTGTATTTAGTGACTGCCCGTCACAAATTTCTAAAGTGAATATGTAAGCCCTCTGTCACACAACCGCATTACAATTGAAACCTATTTTGTTTGCTTTTCCAAAATACAATGAGAGCAGGTCACTGACTGATGGAAAGGCGGATTCTACTGAACTCTTAAAATATTTTGGAGCCGCAACGACGGAAGGATGGTTAAAAAAGGAAAAAGGATATGAGATAGGCTAGTAAACTTGTTGTGGTAAATTTTACCGCAACAAATCCCACCCTTACATCCTAGGAAACGTGCTTACAGTTTTGTAACACATTTTCTAAAGGCTGCCAAGGTAATGGAAACACGATAAGGGATTTTCCATCCAAAAAAATCAAATAAAAAAAATGTTACATACAAAATGATTCACAATAACAACAAAAAAAATAAGCTACTTTACTTATCAAACCTCGGATGCATCGGCATACGGTTTCAAATCTTTAACGTGCCATGTTCCGCGTTCTTTACCTTTACTATCTTTTAACACGTATGTCCAAGGTGACACACGCTTTTTAACTTCAAACGGACCGACAAACTTCGGTGCTAATTTGGCAGCATAATAATTCGCGGCATCCGACAACGAAAAGTTTCTACTCCATACAAGATCGCCGGGGTGATATTGAACATCACGCCGCCGGAGATTGTAGGCCTGAGCAGCTCTCTTGGATGCTACTCCCAGTTTTTTCCCAATATCTAACCTAAGTTCCTTAAAACGCTCAGCGATCTTTTCTCAGATCCTGAACATTCCCCGAAACCTCCTCAACTAATGGTACTTCTCGACCTGAAGTTACCATATCCCTACCAAAGTTCGCATAATACGGCGAAACTCCCAAAACCTCGTGTTACGAAGTGCGTACAGCACACGCCACCTTACTCAACTGTGAATCCCACATTCTGTGGTTTTCAGCGACGTAAGCCCTCAACGTCGTCTTAATTATTTGATTTATTCTTTCTGCAGGATTCGCCTGCGGATGATAGTGGGCTGTGAATTTTAATTGTGACCCGTACACCTGGCAAAGCGTTTCCAGTTCCTTAGATCGAAACTGGGGACCGTTGTCACACACGATCACTTTTGGTACGCCAAATAAAAGGAAAACGTTATCTTCAAGTTCCCTAACTATGGCCTTTGCAGTGGCCGACCTTAAAGCGAACAGAAGTGGAAACTTAGTAAAATAATCTACCACCGTCAGGATATAAATAAAACCCCTACTCGATTTAGGAAGTGGACCTACCAAATCAACACAAATCATTTCCCACGGTGCCTTGATTCCTACCCTCTCAGTCAGCAACCCAGCTGGTTTCTCATTCACCGGTTTTACCTGTTGGCAAACTTTACAGTTCCTAACGTATTTGGTTATATCGGCCCTCATCTTTGGCCAGTAAAACTTTGCTCCAATTTGAGAAAAAGTTTTCCTAACTCCCATATGTCCCGCTAGAAGGCCATCATGGTATTCCTGTAAAATCCCTAACCTTTCGTTTTTCCCTAAGACTCTGTTCCATTCCTGACTGTTTTCCTGACTGTTTTCCTGACTGTTTTCATCACATGATTTGCCTTCACCAGTTTGAACAACTGACCTTGTTCAACTATCCAGGCCGGATACCTAAGCGGATTAGAATTGATTGCTAAGATCATTTTTCTAATCCAAGGGTCTAAATCCTCGTCTGAGATACCACCCAACTACGGCACTCCCCGAGAGAGCATATCTGGAACTAAATGCTCCTTGCCCTTGCGATGAATGATCTCGAAATCAAATTGTTGGAGCCTTATTGCCCAACGAGCTAACCTACCCTGTGGATCTTTAGGATTGTTAAGCCATACCAATAAATAGTGATCGGTCACAACCGTAAACCGAACACCTTCGATATACGGCCGCAACTTCTCAATAGCCCACAATACAGCTAAACATTCTTTCTTCGTCGTAGAGTAATTCCTTTCATTTCTATTTAAAGACCTACTAAGGTAACAGACAACCTTTTCTCCCTCCTCAAAGTTCTGTGAAAGAACTGCACCGATACCGAAATCTGACGCGTCTGTTTGAACGACAAAAGGTCGTTTAAAATCTGGGCAAGTGAGTATAGGTGCTGTCACCAAACACTCTTTTGCCTTTCTTAAACTATCCTCGCATTCTTGAGTCCAAGTGAACTTACTATTCGTTTTTAATAAATCTGATAACGGCCTAAGCAATTCAGCGAAATTTGGTACAAAACGACCAACATTCCTCGGTGCTGGAATCTACGTGTAAACCATTTCGATCCACTATGTACCCTAAAAATTTAAGTGACGGCATGCAAAAGTTCCATTTTTCCCTACTAACCTTTAATCCGGCTTAACTTTACCTTTTCATCACCTCATTCAGAATTTCAAGATGTTTTTCGAAATTTTCTGTAATGATGATGATGTCGTCTAAATAGACGAAAACGTATGGTTCGAGGTCGGCACCCAAAACTGTGTCGATAAACCTCTGCCAAGTCGCAGGCAAATTGTGAAGACCGAAAGGCATTCTCCTAAACTGCAAAAGAAGCCTACTAGGTACAGTGAAGGCAGTATATGGCTTTGATTCCTCTTCCATAGGAATCTGCAAATATGCTGATTTAATGTCTAGCGAAGACAAGAACCTAGCCCCTCGAAGCCTATCTAAAATTGAGTATGACGATACAGTCAACTAAGATTGCCCTATCCTCAACAACTATTGGAAGAGATACAGTCCCTAGCACTCTTACACCTGTTCCATCTGCTAAACGAACGCAGTGAACACCATCCGTTTTCAAAGAAAGACCTAAGTTTTGGAGAATGTTCCACGCATCTCTACCTATTATGGTTCTAGAAGCTCCTGAATCTAATAAACCTAAAAATCTAGTACCATAAATTCTAATACATAAAAATCGTCTCCTATCACTACCGTTTGCCTCCAAAGTAAAACCTAGATGAATTTGATCTGCCGGCTGGTTCTCAGCAGGCAACCTGTTCAATTCCTGCGGACTTCCCGACCTGCTAACGCAAGAGCCCGTTGCCCGTTTCCCGAGCAGCGACGACAATTTTGTCTCTTCACCCCTAACTGCCCACAACCAAAACAACGCTTAGGAGCTGTACACCTATTTGAAAAATGGCCTAATCCATTACAATTATAGCATCTCAGCGAAGAGTTTTGATTCCCAGAACTGGTCTGATTTTTGGTTGGTCATTCCCTACAATAACCGAAACCATTGGAGTTTCTACACCTACATATGCTAGATCCGGTTCTAGCAGATTCCTATTATCCCTAACACTAGGTGGTGGAAGATACGATTCCGCATTTGCCCTAACTGCTTCTAAGTTCATACCTAATGCGACCAAGTCGGACACACAACTTGGTTTAACCAAACCAAGCTGAGTTTGGTAGAAAGGTGTCAAGTTTCTTTGAATCATTGACAACTTCCTACTTTCCGATATTGGTTCAGTTAACCTACCAAACAAATTTTGCATTGTCGCCACATAGACTCCGATGGATTCATCTTTGCCCTGTGTGCGACGCCTAATCTCATCCAACAGTTGATCATCATAGTTCGGTGGCAAGAACTCCAACTTCATCTCTCGAATGAGTTGCGACCATGAACTAACTGATGGTCTAACTGCCCTGAACCAAATTAAAGCTTTCCCTACGAAAAGCTCAACAGCTGCCTTAAAAGGTTGGGATTGCGAAACCCCCCTAGCAGAACGAATCTCTTCAACCCTTTCTAAGAACGCGTGCACTGAAGCACCACAGCGCTCCCCAGGGAATTTCACGTCCCACTTGTTTATATTGAAAAACTTATCCGAGCTAACCTGATTTTCACTATCTCTAATTCTATCCCTATTCTCATCTGCCACTCCCAAATTCTTCGACTTACCGGCAGCTGTACTACTCGACATACTTTGCTGAGGTTCAGCTCCTTTTCAACATCACTAACTCTACCACCCGATTTTCCTTTTTGTTTACTATCTTTATTTTCTTCCTCATCATCGCTTTCATCTTCTTCCTCTTCCTCGTCTTCCTCATCCCCTTTTAACTCAGTCATGGCCATTACCAATTTATTTTTAAGAACCTGTTTTCCCTTTTCCTGATTCTCATTCTCTGGAATGCTCCTATCCATCCTACGTAATCCCCATTCAACTTTTGTAATTATTTTTAAATACTCCTTTGAAGTTTCCGACTTCGGCGGAGTTTCTAGCAACTTGCCTATCTCTATCAATTTTGTCTCTACCGCAATCGAATCCTGTTCAAACGTAAACGGATAAGCGGGAGGAATAAAAGAATTTCTACGCTCTAACTTTAATGCTACCCTGAGCGCTTTGCGCATCTACTCCACTGTCCCCACAGTTAAACCTCGAAATTCTATTTCATAGGTTATCTCGTCCTGAGATAACCTATTAACCTGACTCACTTCCATTTCAGCGAAAGTAAAAAGAACTAATCTATCTTAAAATACTAAACGAAAAGAAAGAAACAAAAATTGAACCCGAATCTCCTTGTCAGCGAAAGTGAAAAAGAATATTTACTAAAAAAAATAACAAAAAACAAAACGAAAAATAAATTGCTTCCTATTGCAAAAGTAATATTCAAAATATTCAAAAGTATTAATAAAAGTACTATTCAAATATTAGTTAATATGCTGATGCGACAGCACTGATTCGATACAACACTACTAAAAATTTATATAAATTGCGCTAACAGATTTAGATTAGATGAACGAGACAACACTATAATCACTCGCAATTGATAAAATGCTGTTTGAAAAATGATCCGCAAATTAAACAAAACAAAATTGTAAGAAAAACGAAACGATTTATAAAACAACAATGGGTAGGTGGCGCGCACGAGTGGATACCTACTTATTGAAAACAATCAACAAATGTCAAATTTCAAAAAGGTTGGTTTGCTAATTTTACCACCGACAGCAAAAACAGTGCTGTCACCCAGTAGCTCAGTTTGGGGGTGGGTTTGGAAAAGGTAGATTTTACTAATCGAACTCGATTAATAAAATCGAAATTAATTATTAAATTAATAAAAGGCACTACACATTAACGCAGCAAAAAAATAATGAAAATGGGCGCCAGGAAGTATTATGGTACTTACCATCACCAATCAAGATAAATAATTAAAAAAAGCGAAAATTTACTTCCCAAAAAAATAAAATAAACTTCAAGATTAATTCTTCACCTAGAAAGGTTAAGATATTTTATTTTGTATCTGGGAAACCTTTATAAATATAGGGATAAAACCCAGAATTTTTTCAAAAAAAATTTGTACAATTTAAAATGAAAGAACAAAAGAAAAAGAGAACAATTGGTTGTGTACAAAGGACACAAAGAAACGGTCACCTTGGGAAAGTTCCCAAAGAACAAAAGAACAAAAGTCGCGGGTCCCGCAATCTCGGGAGACAAAGAAATCAATCGAAACTCTATCGGGTTAAATGTTTGTTCTGTATAGCCAACCACAAATTACAAGTAAAGGTAGAAAAAAAACACATAACTCACTCAACAAAAAAATACTTAGCTTTCTGTATTTGACAAAATCGATCCTGCCTCTTCCTTATTTAAAACGCCTTCCTCACAAATTTTGTTTGGTTTCTTTATCAATAATTTTAATTTAGTTGTATCCCACGCCAAAACTAACACGATTCTTTCTTTTTTTTTCTTTTCTCAAAAATGTTTCACTACTTCCTTTTTTTAACCTCACTCTTCTTAGCTTCTCTAAAAAGTGCCATATTCATGGCGAACTTTCCTTATCCAAAAAGGCCACGACAAGTTTGCCATCCTACTCTGACCTTTTGTTATGATCTGGTTTTCTCTTTCGGTCTAATTGCGGCACCCGGCTTTTTCGCTAAGGTGCATGCCGATTCAAAACCAGTCAAACCTTTGTGGTCTCTTTCACATTGGTGATTTGAACACCAACCTTGGCTTAATGGACGAGTTCAGTTCAATTGGTCTAAAAAGTAAACGAACAATTTTTGAAAGTTCGCGAATAAAATTCCCCAGCCCAAACCGGCCAAGTTTAATAACTTGAGGAAAGCGTTTTCAACCAAGATTAAGAGGCAGAATCCGATAGTTTGAAATTTAGACTTTAAACCCTTAGACTTTCGTGCAGACAATTTTAGGGAAAGGGAAAAACACATCGCAAGGTGACCTTACTTAGTATGCCGACACTTTACGTTGGGCATTAAGCCATACTAATTTTAGGTTGTTGTGCCAATTATACAAAGGATGCACACTTTCGTTTTTTCCTTGTGTGAACCAACTGTCACACACTCAATAGGCCGTAATAGTGACTCATCCGTCACACAATTGTGTATTTAGTGACCGCCCGTCACAAATTTCTAAAGTGAATATGTAAACCCTCTGTCACACAACCGCATTGCAATTGAAACCTATTTTGTTTGCTTTTCCAAAATACAATAAGAGCAGGTCACTGACTGATGGAAAGCCGGATTCTACTGAACTCTTAAAATATTTTGGAGCCGCAACGACGGAAGGACGGTTAAAAAAGGAAAAAGGATATGAGATAGGCTAGTGAAACTTGTTGTGGTAAATTTAACCGCAACAAGGTGCATATCCCAATACCTTCGATCGTCTTTTAGGTACGATCGAATAGCAGCCAGCAAGGAGCGGTTCACCCTCTCCGACGCGTTCGAATGCGGTGCATAGTGACCGGTTTTAAAGTGCCTTATACCGTATTTAGTTATTATCGATTCGAATTTTTTGGATACAAATTGTTTTCCATTGTCGGAATGGATGATATTGGGTACTCCAAACATATTAAAGACGTCTTCTTTTAAAAATTTAATGACGCTTGAAGTACATGCTTTTCGTAACGTTTTCAATAACACAAATTTGGACAAACAATGTATATTTTTTCAAACGGACGATTACTACAATATGACGTAACCATAGGAGGACGCGATACTTCATTCGACGCTTTACTTTGTTTACACACACTACAATTGGAGACGTATTCACGAACATGCACGGTCATATTAGGCCAGTAGAAATAATTTCTAAGTTTAGCTAGGGTTTTTGCTATGCCGCCATGTGCGGATTTAGGAGGATCATGAACCTTCTTTATAATTTCCTCGGTTAAACCTGATGGTACCCAAGGTTAGGTTAGATCCAAGATGGAAACGGACACACTTAGGCTAGTTTAATGGCCCATTGTGATACCACATGAATCATGAGGCTTCCTCCTAAGCTCAATGGAACCAGTTCGAGTCCCTTACGAAACGTGAGAGGCTGATTATACTGATATGATTTACATCGTTTAGATCGTTAAAGAAGAATTCTCCTAGGTAATTCTTGCGTTTCCGAGCTAGAGCAGGGCATGTGCAGAGAAGATGAAGAACCGTTTCTTCCTCTTCCTCGTCCATACAGCTTCTGCAAAAGTCATTTCAGAATACGCCTAGTCTCAAGGCGTGCTTTCCTATTGGACAGTGTCCGGTTATGATACCTATTATCGAGCTTATATGCGAGAGAGAGCAAGCACCTTGAACGTTTTAAATCCAGTGTTGGCCAGATGTTTCTTGTGGCTTGACACGTTGTGACGTTGTTCCACCTCGTGCCTGCCCTTCTCACAGCGTTTTGCATTAGCAGCAGTTTACAAGTAGCGATTGGTATGCCAGCACTTGCCAAACGTGGTAGCATAGGCTGTACTGTACCGTTCCTGGCGAGTTCATCTGCCTTACCCAGGATGTCTATATGGCCCGGCACCCAGAAAAGGTGAATATTAAACTGTTGCGCCATCTCCATTAGAGATGCTCGACAGTTATGGACTGTTATAGAGTTTGTAGAGACAGAGTCCAGAGATTTGATAGCGGCCTGGCTGTCGGAAAAAATACGGATATCAGATGTTGATATCACGTTTTCTTTGAGCCAAGACAAGACTTCCTTAATCGCCAAAAGTTCCGCCTACAATGATTGGGAAGGCGGAATGAGAGACTTAATTTCAGTCGTTCAGAGTACACACCACCACCAACCCCTTCTTTGGTTTTTGAGCCATCTATGTAAAAGTGGATTGACTCATTTAACTTATCCCTGTTTATACCTTTCTCTAAAGCAGTCCACCATACTGCCACATCGTACGTTAAAATCGGTCTGATTACCGATGTGTATAGCCAATGCGTGATTCTGGGCTGTAAACCCCATTTATTACCAATAGCTTTTTTGCAAGAGAAGAGAGCTACAGTAGCTTTTTTGACTCTTTCCTGTACGTTGCGTTTCCAATTTAGTTTTTTGTCTAAGACAAGATCTAGGTATTTAGCCTCGTCTGAGAATTTTAATTGGATTCCTTTAATATAAGGAGAGTTGACAAATGGAATTTTGTATCTCCTCTCCTCCAGGGAACATGGACCAGGTAAAGACAGCTGGTAAAAATCGCCTCAAGGATTGGTGCAATTATATCAGAAGCCTTTTGTAATTCGACTGGTATTATACCATCTGGTCCTGCAGCTTTAAATGGTTTGAAGCTGTTGAGAGGCCATTGTAGCTTATCCTTTGTGATTAGACCTTGTGGATATGTTGAATTTGAACTTTAACGTATAAAACTGTTGCAAGTTTCGGTAAGAGAACTACCAGAAAAGTGAGTGTCAGCGATTCATTACTTGAATTTGTCCAGGAGCCGTCTGTATTTTTCAAGCAGCTTGGCATAGTTGGATTAGTTGAAAGAATTTTCCGTAACCTAGGGCTTCAGAAGTTTCTTCTATCATGCAACAGAAGGATCGCCAAGAAGATCGCTTGGATTTCCTTAGTGCCTTCTTGTAGATTCTTAGGGATTCTTTGTAGGAGTCCTAATAAGAGGCTAGTCTTGCAGCTTTGGCCCGGTTGAAAAGTTTCCTGCATTCCTTTCTGAGCGAGTGAAGCTCTGAGGTCCACTATTGTGGTTTCCTCTTTCCTCTTATGCGTATAAGTGAACAAGCATTTTCTAGCGATCTGTTCATAGCTGAGATAAGGTCATTGACTTTGTTGTAAAGTTGCTTAGCGTTAGAGGAAGGACTAGATAGTCCAGGTTCTAGTAAACTCTGTAATGAGTTCCTGTATAAAGCCCAGTCAGTTTTCCGATAGTTTCGAAAAGTCAATGGACTCGGGTTATCATCCACATTTATATTGAACTGTATATATCTATGATCAGAGAACGAGTGTTCTTTGGATACTTTTCAGTCCAAGATCATATGGTGTATATGTATACTATCTGAGACAAGAGTTATGTCTAACACTTCTTGTCGAGTTTTAGTCATGAAGGTTGGTTCATTACCAACATTACTTACTAAGAGGTTAGAACCAAGAATATAATCAAAAAGAGACTCACATCTGATATTCGAACTGCCCCATACAGTATGATGAGCGTTAGCATCGCTCCCAATAATTAGGCGGGTCCTTTGCCTTTCCGCTTCAGCTACGACTTTCTCCAGGGTTTTTCCAGGGAGAGGGCCAAGGTGGTCATGCCCAAGATACGCCGATACCAGCCAGAAACTTCCTTTGGTTGTTTCCAGCCTAGCTACGGTGGTATTTCACTAGTATGCAAGACCTAGGTTCACCTTTATCTGTCACACAAAGTGTGTAGTATCCAGGAGTCCTGAGTCCTTGAACAACGGATCCTACAATCCATCCGTGGACCGCTTTCCGCGTTAACCTCATCTTTTTTATAAATTCGAATTTTAATGGATTCGAAACCATTCGAGAATGTCCTCGATACCAGCAGGTTCGATCGGTATCCAGATCCGGGCTCTAGGTCTGCTAGGAATGTCTTCCACAGCGACAACCTCGAGCTTCGCACCTGGCCAAACTTCACCTAACCGGCTGACAGCAAGATTGTAAAGGTCACAAGATTTCTGGTCGCCACAAACCATGAGTTTGACATGGGCTTGATGCCAACCCCCATCGGTTATGGAAGGAAGTGGTCCTGGAAGCTCTCTCAAAATGCTCTTAAAGCCACCCGAGAGCTTAACCTTGACCAACTGCCAACGATCAGCCGATATTGTGCCATCACCATCACTCCTGTCAATGACCGCAAACATGATTTTGCCCTTCGCGACGTCACTGAAACTGGCTTGTTTCTTGATTGCATTGAGGAGGGTGCTAGTGTTGTGCACCCGAGGCCGTTTTGGTGTCGGCACGGCCCCCTCAAGAGACTTTTCTCTCTTGGACGTAGAGTCCTTATTGGATCTTTTTGAAGCAAGTATGCTTTTGGCCCATTCGACGCTAGCGCCTTTGTCTATAAAGGCCTTTAGAGAGTTTTCCATTTCTGGAAGTATTCTCACTAGTAGTGGTAGGGCCATTTTTCACAACCCTGCCACTAATGAAGTTAGGTATCGCTACCTTTTTATTCTCGTTGCTACCAACAGCAGAGGAGGGTCCATGGTTAGCCACTACTCCCTTCTCTGTGTTGGCAGCAAGAGATACGGCAGCAGGCTTTGACACCAAGCTGCCGCCCGGTCCTGAAGAGATATCGGTCTCACATGTGTTTTTGTTTTTGTTGTTTGTTTTGTACATATTTGGTCCCCAGCCAGACTGATCATCGGCACGGGTCGTTTAACACCTTAGATCCAGCCCAATATTGATGAGAGGTGGTTGGGGAGGAAGAGAAAGGGTGGGGAGTCAGTTGACGTTAATTCATCATTCTGACGTGTAAGGAAAAGATTGGGATTCGGTAACAGCAATTCAGCTAGGTTACCTAGAGTGAGAAGGAGTATAGGAGATAGGACCGTTGCTAGCTTTTTCGCCATTACAAACGTGGGAGGTGGGATGGGACTTGGTGACATAAACGTAGCCTGGTATGACTTGTTTATGTGGGAGTGGATGATGATTTTGGGAAGGTAGAGGGATAAAAACGTCCTTTAGTTTCAAGACTCATCTGGAGAAAATTCTCGATAATCATTGACCTTACTCAGCTTCTACAACTCGACAAGTTCGACGTTCAGAGTAGAAGAATGGTACCCAAAGGAGCCAAGAATGTTCCCAGATTTCTTCTTCGCCTAATTTTTTAAAAACTTTTTTATAAACATATCCGTCTTCGTATTTTAAGTTTATTGTTGTTAACCGTCTCGATGAGGTCTAAATATTCATCGGAGAGGAATTATGCTGACTTCAAGTCAATCAACGGGGCAACGTCCTCGATAGTCAGAGAATCCACATGTACCCGAGAAAGAGTATCCGGTACGACGTGTTGACTTCCTTTTCGGTGTTGGGTGTTGAAGGTATAGGACTGTAACGAAAGACTTCACCTGGCAAGCTTGCCACTAAGGTCCTTCATGCTCATTAGCCATTTGAGGCTGGAATGGTCCGTTATGATCGTAAAGTCCATACCCTCGACATACGGCCTCAATTTCTTCACAGCCATCACCGCGGCCATACACTCCTTCTCGGTGACACTGTAGTTTATCTGACTTTTATTAAATTTTTGAGAGAAAAACGCGATCGGTACCTCCTCTCCTTCCTCGTCCAACTGAACCAGTACAGCACCGATCCCGGCGTCAGAAGCATCACATTGGATATAAAATCTTTTTGTGAACTCCGGGCGCGAAAGAACCGGCGCTGAGATCAACGCTTTCTTCAGATTCTCGAATGCCATCAGAGCTTCATCCGTCATGAAGAACTTCTCGCTTCTCTTCTTCAACAGGTCAGTCAAAGGAGCAGTCAAAGTTGAAAAGTCTTTTATGAACTTCCGATACCAGCCTACCATTCCAAGTAGCCTACGGATCTGCCTAGGGGTTTTTGGGATCGGGAAATCCACAAGTGCCTCTACTTTCGCCGGATCCGTTTTAAATTTCCCACCACCAACTATGAAGCCCAAGTATTTTAACTCTTTGAAGCAAAACCTTGATTTCTTCATGTTGATGGTGAGATTGGCTTTACGTAAGCATTAGGCTACTTCGCTGATATGGGTATCAAAATCCGGTGCCATGATAAGCAAGTCATGGAGGTACACAAAAACGCGCTCCCTTAGTCGTGCAGGAATCACCTTGTCCATCAACTGGCTCAACCGTTGAGCTGCATTGCACAACCCAAACGGCATCACAGTGAACTGGTACAAGGCAGTCTTTTCTCTACTCTGTTTCTCCAGCGGAATTTGCCAAAAGGCCTCTTTAAGATCGATGCTACTCATATAAATCGCGTCGGGAAATCGGCTGGTGAGTCCTTCGATGTGAGGAAGAGGGTTGGCATTTTTCTTCGTCAGTGCGTTCACCTTACGAGAATCCAAACACAGTCGGTTTTTGCCGGTTTTCCGTAAAAGAACCACTGGCGATCACCACGGACTTTCACTCTCCTCAATCACACCGAGTTCCAGCATCTGATCCAATTCATCGTACAACAATGTTTGTATCGCTGGAAGACAGCGTAGTAACGCTGTTTCACAAGGAGAGCATCTCCTGTATCGATTACATGCTCCATCATGGTAGTCTTTCCAAGACCATCGCGCTCGAAACTTAAAAATTTATCTTTGACAGCATCCAGCCTGGCCTGTTGATCCGAGGTTAACTGGTGAGCATTTGGAGAATCCGATTGTTTGTCAACCGAGATACTACTTATAATTCCCGGAGCTAACTGGAACACTCTCCAAAAGTCTGGGAACGAGGAAGAAGGTCATCATCTCTTCTTTATCCTTATACGTGACTCTAATGGAAATTTTGCCCACAATTGATTGTCTTTTTCCGTCAGCGATCCTTGCGCCGGAACTAAAGGGTGTAATAGGACAACCAAGTTGTTCAATCAACTGTTCGCAATTTTTCCCTTATATGCTTACACTAGCACCGCTGTCTAGTAAGCCTAAAAACTCTTTCGAACATATTTTAATTTTAGCATAAGGCCGAGGGTCAGATTCTAAATTTGAAATCGTGGAAGATATCTTCTTTGATGTATCTTTACGGTCCTTGAATCTCGCCCTTGCCCTTAAAATATTTTCAGAGGTGTGCTAATTGCACCGTTAAAAATTCTTTCCCGAGCTTTCTCGTATTCCTGAAGACGGACATGTAACGGTTTGATTTCATACAACTTTATTTCAGTTACTTTTTTATAATATCTCCTTTTTCTTCTCGTTTTAAATTTTTTATTTTTATCTCACCCTTTTGCAAAGGAGGGGTTTTTATCACTCCATCAGCGGAGGTGGAATTTTTTAAATCTATTGGGGGTTCTGATTTGGATTGGCACGCGATTCCTACGTACCCATCGCGTCCCGTGACCGGTTTCCCTGATTGCATAGTGGGCAACGTGAAGTTATTACGCCTTCTAGACCACACTTGTAGCAAAACAAGTTTCGCACATCAGACTCACAATCAAAGTAAATATGGCCCTGCACTCTGCATTTCCAACATTCTAATTTTGTATTGTCCGCGTATTTGAGAGGCGCAACTTCTAGTCGAGCCGTACCAAACTGATAACCAGCTACCTGTTCATCAGTCGGTTGGTACTCCTCTTCCAATTCCAGTTCGTTAACCGGATATTTGCCTGGTGGTTTGGCAAAGGTTTTTGGCAATTCCTTCTCGGAAATGCCACTTCCGCATCCTTGCACGCAGTCCTCAGCTGATCCGAGGTAAAGATGGCCTGTGGGTAAACTAATTTCCCTATCCTTTCATTGAGATTTCTTTTCAGAATTCGCAATATCTCTACATCCGGTATTGGGACCCTTAACTGGAATTTCATCCGGTTTATGGCCATGAAGAAATTTTCACTACTCTCCCAGGAATGCTGCTTGCGATCCATGATGTCTCGGATTATCTCGAAGTCCGAGCAAGTATTCCTATACTGACGCAGCAAGGCATCCTTCAAAGCTAGCCAGTCATGACGGTGATTTGTCCGCTGAAACTGCCAGTACCACTCGGTAGCATTTCCTGAGAGAAGTAGATGAAAATCTCTTAGCACTTCTGCCCATGAACATCTATGCTTGTTCCGCTGGATCTCAACCCGAAGAACAAAATCCTCAGCGGTCATAGTCGTTGGTTGGCCATTGAACTTCAAGCCCCACCTATCCAATCTTATTGGACCCTGGGGTCTAGGATGTTGAGTTGGACCATAGTACTCCGGTTGGTAGCCGTATGGGTTAGGAGTTCGCATAGGATAAGAGTTGACATAAGGATCTGACGGGATTTTCTCATACCCAGCGGGAAGATTACCCCTATCTTGAGGTCTTCTCGTCGGGTCATGTATTCGGCAACTCGGTTGATTAACCGGTACAAAAGCGCTTCCACCCGGATCAACTGGAGGATACTGCTGCACTGGTGGCTGGGTCGCCGGCACGGGTCTAGACATCTGATCGGTAGACGAACGATTGTTTGGCTCTATATTTAAATTCCTAAGGAATTCACCAAGTTGATTTTGGATTTCACTCTTAAAGGTATTGGTCATTTCCCTTTGCATTACTTGGCGGGTAGTAGACAAACCTTCTACCATTGCCAAGTTAATGTAAGCTTTTATGTCTTCCGGTAATAATCTTTTTTCTTTTGGTTTTATTACAGAAGGAGGTGGTCTTTGAGCTAAGCTCTCTAAGATGTCCCTAGAACTACCTGAGCCAACTGCCTGGACTGATATTGATAGTATCAGGCACAAAACCTGTCGCTGGTCGCACAGTATCGTTCATCGATCCGATACTTTCCCTGTTAAGCGCATTCTCCTCTCTCATTCCACTAAGTTCACTAAACTGGGGAGGAGAAACTGAATCGACCGTGCTATAGGTTTCGTCGCGAGCCAGAGGAATACTAGCCCTAGCTGGTTGGTTGGATTCAGCTCGGATTTGCCTATCAGAAATAAGAGGAGAATACATCATCTGCTGTCTAGAGGTATGATCTAAACCTTGACTTGCCGACCTTGTTAATATTGGTTGATTTATTTCAGCATTCCTTATAAGGCGGTTTATGCGATCTTCCTCTTCTTTATTGGAATAAGCCATCGTTTATTTGTTCAACGATCAATAAAAAAAAATAGAAATACGAAAACAACAAAACAAAAGTGGTGAGTTTGCAAAAAAAATAAGTACTTTATCTAAGAAACTGAATTTCTTCACTAATACAAAAAAAAAATTCCTCTATTTAGAAAAACACCTATTAGAATTTGCAACTTAAATGTTTACAACTAATCTTAAAAAAACAAAAAAATGTGCGAAAAAATAAATAGTGTAACGATGAGCCAAAATGTAAATTTAACGTAACTGAATCAGAAAAAAAAATGAAAAAGATAAATTGAAAAAAAAACTAAATTAAGAAAAATAAATTAATCAAACAAAATAAATGTAAACTTATCGAAAACTGTATACAAAAATAAATAAATAAGATAGAAAAACTGTAAATTGTAAACTTGAACTAAACAAAACCTAATGTTGGAACAAAAACATATATAAATAACAAAAAGTTTAATAAATAACCACAAAAAAAATGATAAACAACTAAAGAAATTTGTAATAAATAACGAAAACTAGTAAATAAATAATGTAAACGAAAAAAGCAAAGAAAATTATTGTAAACAAATAATGACTTTCTCAAAACCTGTATTACTTAAACTTACAAAAAACTATAACTGTATCACTGTAAATAAATAAGAAACTCAAAAAAAAACTTGTTAATTATACAACTCACGAAATAATAAGAAACGATTAGAAAAAAAATAATAATAATAGAAAAATGAAAAACGAAAAACAATAGATAACCTTTTAACAAATGTAATTCTAAAAAAACTATTTTAGAAAACTTTGTAAAGTTATATTTATATTTTTATATCTTACCAAAAAAATTAAATCAGTCTTCTATAATGAAAACAAATTAATTCTACGAAGTAAGAAAAATTATCAAAAACAAACTTAACAAACTAAGAAAACAAAAGAAAAAAAAATTAAGAAAAATGTAAAATTTCAATAATTTTGTAATAAATTTACGAAAAATCAAATCAAAAAAATATCAGAATAACTTTGAAAAATAACTCACCAATGTACCAAAAAAATATATATCAAAGAAAAATAAGTAATAAAGCTAGTAATTAAAACAAAAGAATTTATGTAAGCGATTTGGTTACTCACAAATGAAAATTTAATTTCTCGGTTTCCATAAACATACGGGGTGCTTTAGGTAGCTTATGAGCGACATGGTACGACCCTACTAACGATATCGCTGATGTGACTATAATGGGATAGAAAAACTACTAAGAACACAAACGATTTAAATGACAAAGTTTTCCCCTACCGTTCCCGCGATCCTAGACAGTCTCAAGGGATTTTGCTAGAAGACATGACACGGCAGGATAAAACTTACAAAAATTTTGAAACGATGATGTCGGACTACACGTATCGCACATTCAATCGTCCAAGTAGAAAACAACACTAGGAACAGAAAATTGAAAAATTAGAAAGAAGGAAAAGAAAAAAAAGTTAGGATGGGAATAGTTAAAAGACAAAACGAAAAATGTACTGACTGACCTTACTCAAGCTTTCGCAAAGGAACGTCGCGATACACCTAGGTTCACCTGTGGCCTTTCTGGTGCAGACATACGCCCTTTGCAAAAACTCCAGTAATTTCAGAAAGAACATTACATTCATTAACCGCGGTCACTGTGAATTTTCAATCACTTAACGCGATACGACTAGGTACGCCTGTGGCCTTCCTGACGCAGACATACGAGGTTTCAAAATCCACAGCAAGTTTGGTTAAGACAATACAACATAGAAAAAACTGAAACTAGTACAACATAACTAATTAGCCAAAAAAATGTTCCAACTAGGTTGGAACACCCTTTAATGACGTTGGGCGCGTGAAGTGGAAGGGTAGGATAAGGATGAATTAGGAAAAAGAGATAGGAAGATTTGGAATAGGTTAGATGGGATTGTTGACGTGGCCTGCTTGCGGTGCACGGCGTCAGCTCGTCGGACGGGGGGATCTTGCCCCCGAAACTCAACCTCGCCTGCAGACAAAAACATAAATCAGGCCAAGCAATGAGGAAAAGGAAGGAAACATATACGGACGGACTATTAGCACATCAGGGCACTGCAGATATTGTGCAGTGAGGCCATTACCCACCCTACCTTTAGGTATCCGCGGCCAGTGTTGGATACCCCCAATATTGTTGGTCGATGATCGGGTTCAGGTCAACTTAATTCCACCCACCCCTGAAAAAATAAAACTCAAGCTCTCATTGTTTCGCTTGGGGGAAACATAAAAAAACTTTTCATCTCTACTGCCGGCGTTTCTGTCGGAAGTTTAATTTTATTTAATTGACAGCGTAATCATCATCAGATTTATAAATACAATAAATTAACATCAAAACAAGAAAAAGAAAATGGTAACAAAAAAAGCCAGGTGGGTAGTCCTACGTCTTTATTTGTTTCTACCTTTGCGTAGAAGTACCCTTTTTGGTATTTTATTATCAAGCGAATACCATCGATTAACGGAGGCCTAATTCCCTACCCCTAAAGAGCTCTCAGGAGATATCTTTTAGGACCCTATACAACAAAAACTTACGGGACCGAACACGAAATTTACAATAACCGTTTCTTTTCGCACCTCACAATAAAAAAAAACATACAAAAAAAAAGATTATGGAAATAAACCAAAAAAAATAACTTCCACGCCGATGATTAATTAATGATTAACGAATTAATTTGATAAATTAAAAAAAAACTTATATATAGGACAATCACAAACACAAAAAGATCCACCGGGTAGGTATGGTAATATATATGCTATGTAGATGTTCGTATATGTTGTTGGTCACATTTTCTTTCTTTGTAATTCCTTTTTCTTTAACTTAACCTTTCTTCTTTGGTTTTTTTCAGTTTTCAAATTTTATTTAATTTAAAATTTTTAATTTTATTTAATTTCAAAAGTTTTTTGAATTTTGTTTTATTTAAAATTTAATTCGGGCCGCCGGGAATTAAACTGTTATAAAAAAAAATACTAAGTAAATTCCTATTCTTCTCTAAATTAACAGATTCACCACCTTTACTTGTTACTTGCTGGGTTCTTTTATCCAAAATTGTTGGCACCAATTTACATTCACCTTAGTTTACACTATTTTAGTACACCTTTTCTTTCCTATAAGGAATTAATTTTTATACATATTTGCATTTGAAACAAATCCAACTGTTTCTTTTTTGAGATATTTGAATATTACTTTACCACTATCACTCACTTTTTAATCCACTGTGTGGTAGAAGGCCAAATGAGGGAGTGCTGAAATTATCATCCCATCCACACCTGCAAAAAAAATATTCGGATGATGTATTCTATCTCTAACAGGACCACATCATCCGATCCACCCATCCATACAGTGTATACCCCCAACCAACATCATCACACTCAAAAAGTGGAAAACCACGTAGGTATTAGTACACTTCCAACAGAATAGGGGTATCAGTGTCCCAAGAACTAAGGGTGTGTTCCACGGTCGAAATCGGAGAGACCTGTAACACAGAACCACATAAAACCAGAACATTTAAAAAAAAATCCATACACATAATGACAAAGTAACCACAAAACGTATGAATACGAATCACCTAATCACCGCAATGACATGCATTAACCGTCAATACTGAAAACTAAACACGGACATAAAACAAAGTTTCATTCACATGCAACTTAACAATTCAACCAACTTAAACGACAATACACCAAACCCCGATCTCTTCCGGAACGCACCGCATGAGGCAAGTGACAGCTGCATCACTTACAAAACATAAACAATGTTTAACTACATTTGGGTAAGTAAGAAATTTATGTGATTATTATTTAACTATTCTTTTTATTTTATTACCTTAGGATTGAGGATGCGGTTAATGAAAGGCGTCCACAACAAACTAGAGAAGAAAAGAGATGAAGAATATCTAAGAAAGAAATTGGATTTGCTCGTAAATGGAAGTCAATAAAGTGCGTGCTCCGAAACATATAAAGATCCGAAAGATGTCGAAAATTGGATTCAACACCAGAATGATGTACAACATAAAGCACTTACAGTGAATACAATGAAAAGTGCGCAAATAACAACACAAATAAATCAACATCCGGCATCCATATTCCTAACGCCACCATGCCACACAACCCTGCCAAATCAACATCACTGGATCAAGCAAATCCAAGAAATCAACAGCAAGAGTCCGCATAACCCGATAATGTTCAATTTGCAATCAGACATTCAATGTCAAGGGATTTGCCGAATTTCTATGGCAGCCCTGAAGAGTGGCCTCTTTTCATCAGTACTTACGATCGAATTACACGGCTCTGTGGTTTTAGTAATGAAGAAACCTCTTAAAGCTGCAAAAATGTTTAAAAGGACATGTCCTTGAAACAATGCGTGACAGATTTATGTTGCCATATAATTTTCTAACATCATATAACAATGCGAATCATGTACGGTTGTCGAAAGGCCATAATAAGGTCGCTTTGAAAAAGTCGAGACCATTAGATCGTATTCCCTGGCTGTATAAAATCTGATTTCGACAATAGATGCCTGTGATCTCCAGGAGTATTTGCACGAGGCAGAGCTCCTGGATGATCTTGTGAGCAAACTACCGACACAGCTGATGTTAGATTGGGCGAAAGCAATTGAAGGAATGAAATCATACCTATTGGACTTTGACGAATGGCTAATAGGTAAATAGATAACATATATCTAAAATCAGTCCTGCTATATCATTAAATCAAGATGTGAGAAAACCTATTCGCAAGAAAGAAAAAGACCACTTCAATGCACATTCTGAGAAGATGTAAAGACAACAATGTCCGACAAGAGACGCTGTACAATTTGCTCTCAGGATTGTTACTGAGTTGATCTATGCAAGAGATTTAAGAATATGAGCCCTAACGACAAAGGAAATGCAATAAAACAAAACAGACTTTGCCGTACATGCTGAAATCTCATCCGCAATCTCGATGCAGACTGAATACTTTGTGTGGTGTGATGGGTTGTATTTATATACATCATACTTTCTTACACAAGAACACGAGTGACACAATGGTTACAGGAACATCAACAATTACAGTGCAAACGACAGAAACAAGTCAAGCTCCCGCTATAGACGACGTTAATTTCATCTGCAACACGCACAGATCAACTCAGAATATAAATTACAGCGTTGTTCTTCATGCTGAACAGAAGCACATTGCAACATTTGACTTTCTAGATGGAAGACTGCTTGGCAAAAGAATTGGATCTCAAAGGCATCAATCAACCGCTCTTTTTAAAGTAGACAGGCAACACCCACCACAGATAAAAGATTTAAAATACCAATCATTAGGACAGTGAAATCTCTTAACTTGCCACAACAATCCTTGGATGTCGAAGAACTCAGCACTAAGTACCCTTATCTGCGTGCGGGTACCCAATTCAATCCTACGAGAAGTCTATTCCACGCTTGTTGATTGGTCTGGGTAATTTGAAGCTAGCAATTCCTCTGAAGGTGGTAGAAGGCGGCGAAGAAGATCCAGTTGCAACAAAGACAAGACTTGACGGCGACGACACCCTTCATAACATGATAAAAAATTACTTTTCTCTGGATAGTTTTGGGGTTGGGGAACCAAAGGGGCTGCTAAGGTCACAAGATGACGAACGTGCCTGCAAGATACTTGAAAGTCTTACGATCAGAAACGATTGTCGATTTACAACAGGCCTTTTATGGAAGTATGAAAACATTAAACTCTTAGAGAGCTTCCAAATGGTCCTAAAACGACACCACTACTTTGCACAGAATTGAAACGCAACCCAGACTTAGGCAATAAAATAAAAAATCAGATCAAAGAATATGAAAATAAGAGATACATACGAAAATTGTCTAAAAACGAACTTGAACATCAATTTCCTCGAACTTGGTACCTTCCAATACTTATTATAACAAATCAAAATAAACCGGGCAAGACTCGGATAGTCTGGGATGCTGCTGCCGAAGTCAATGGCGTGTCACTCAACTCTGTAATGTTAAAAGGACCTGATCAACTTGTTTGCCTACTCTCAGCAATGACTTACATGCCACTCCAGATATTTATGTGATGCTGGTACTGACGTTTGGAGCCGGTTGCTCTCCCAGCTGTGCTCAGTTTTTTAAGAATAAACATGCACTCGAATTTTCCGCACAGTATCCAAGAGCAGTCGATTCCATCCTTCGCAGCCATTATGTTGACGGTCTTCTTGAAAGCGTAGACTCAGAAGAAGAAGCAAATACTTCGCGTCATAATGAGCATTTTTGATCCCTTAGGCCTGATTGGTAATTGATTAATTTATATCAAAATTTTAATGCAAGAGATTTGGCGTTCCAAACTGAGCTGGGATAAGAAGATTGAAGGGAAACTATGCTAGAAGTGGCGCGTTTGGGTCAATCACCTAAAAAACATTCACCGAATACATATTCCCAGATGCTATTTAAAGCAAATCATGTATGGTGAGCACGACACATGCCAGCTTCATATTTTTGTTGACGCGAGCATCAATGCATTTGCCACTGTAGCCTTCATTCTAGTAACAAAAGGTAACCTTATTGATTGCAAAATAATTTCATCAAAAACTCGAGTTGCGCCTCTGCGATTAACTTCCATACCAAGGCTAGAACTCGACGCCACAAGGCTCGATGTACGATTAGCGAACAGCATCATGCAGTATCACACCATCTAGTTTTTAGAACAGTTCTCTCGTGGATTCAGTCTGATCATCGCAATTATAAGCAATACGTCGGATTCAGAGTCAGCGAGATTCTGGAAACAACCGATACTCATCAGTGGCGCTATATATCTTTAAAAGACAACGTAGCAGACTACGCCACGAAATGTGAAAAAATCCCCAACTTTGATATAATTTCGCGATGGTTTGTAGGCCCACCATTTCTAATGCAAGACGAAAACAAATGGCCACTCAATTTGTGAAAACTTCAAGAAACTCGGGAAGAACTGAAAGCATCAATTTTGTTTCATCATACTGTACACAATCAAGAACAGATAGACTCCAAACGTTTTTCAAACTGGAAAAAATTAGTAAGAGCTCAAGCATACATACCGGTACCGGTACTCCAGCTACACCGGGCGGCAGTTCGGCGGCAACGCTGGCTGTCGTTGCACCTGTGCCAAACATCAGAGAAGGGATTGTGCCAAGTCACTGCCCATCTTCGTGTGTGGTACAGGTTGTATCTACATCGGGTGGCAGTTCGGCGGCAACGTTGGCTGTCGTTACTCCTGTGCCAAACACCGGAGAAGGGCTTGTGCCAAGTCACTGCACATCTTCTAGTGCGGTACAGGATGTATCACTGACGAAAACGCTTTCTCAGGTCGGTAGTGGAAAGTTCGTGAATAATGATCTTTCCACTACTCAAGAGAGTAAAACTCTCCAGAATGCTCCTAGGAGCTCTAATAAACAACGACACTATGCGATGAGGATTCTAAAACTCCTAGTTCAACATTGGAAGTAATCCCATCCTGAGCAAGAGGCAGGAGTGGGCTGAATCCATTCTAGATAAAACTAGTCGCTACGATTCCACGTCAAAACGACAAAGGTCTTTGGAGGAGTAAACTCCCGTCCCTAAAAAGCCCAAAGTGCAGAACACCAGCACTCCCAACATGGCTAGAGTACCTCTCACTTAACCTTTTAGTGGTGTACTTAAAAGATGTACCTAAAAAGATCATAGTAGTGGTCATTGATAGGAGCAATATTGATGGCACGATTACCTCTGACCGTTGGCAGATGGTGAAACTGGGGCTCTCGGCTGGTTTTCTCAAAGTCATGAGAGAGCATCCGAGTTCACCACCTGTAACAAGTTGGCATCAAGGTCATGTCAAACTCATCGCTTGTAACGATCAGAGGTCGAGTGATCTCTTTACGCTTGCTGTCGGCATGCTGGGCGAAGGCAGGCCAGGCGCAAAACTCGAGATCGTTGCAAAGGAAGATATTCCTTGCAGGCCGAGAGCTCACGCATGGATCCCGAAAGAACCCTCTTGTCCAGATGACATAAGTGAAATGATCAGGATCAGCAACCCGAACCTCCCTTGTCACGGCTGGAAGGTCGCGAAACTGGAGGAGCCAAAGGGTCTTTATCGAAGTGCGATTATCGTAATCAATAAAGACTCTGTGGCTTCTCTGGTGCGAGATAAGATACGGCATCGAGTCAGTCACGCTCCACGTTTATAAAAAAGATTAGGAAGACGCTTCATGCGAGCCTCCACAACCCCCTTCGAATGCTGTGTTGCAAGACGTAGGGGTTCCCATTTCTGCTATCACCTTCCCATCCTTGGATGTTGATGATGATGTACCTGAGCCCTCTTCTGTCGCAGTACAGTCTTCTTCCGAAGCTGTGTCGCAAGACGTAAGGGGTCCCAGTGCTATCATACTCTCCCATCCTTGGATGTCGTTGAGAATGTTGCTGGGCTATCTTCTGTCGCAGCACAGTCTTCTTCTGAAAAAGTCAAAAGTTTATCCCTAATGGAGACCAGTGACTTAAACGACAAAGCTCTTCCCAGTGAGAAAGAAAATGAACTATTAGGTTCCTATTCGTCTGATCTGGATGAGCTGCATTTAACAGTGGTGGAGGTTGATCTGCCTATTTGTAGCCAAAATACTGCAAATACTATAGATTAATCTCCAACACTCTAAAACGGCTTCGGCCTCCCTTCTTCTCCGCCTGAAAAAAACTGGAGAAGATGTCAGGGGAAATCCCTGGTTCGAGGATTGAGAGCTCCTGGCTACTATGTGCTATATGTAACAGGAAAAGGTAACCCAAGGTCCTGCATACTAGTAAAACGTAATCTAAATGTATTTTTACTCTCTAATTTTAGTGATAAAGACGTCACCACAGCCAGTATGGTAATAGAAAATCATACCTAGTGGCTGATATCAGAGTATTTGGGCCACCACCACCAGGACCCACTGTCTGGTACCATTCTGGAGAAGACGGTCGCTGAATCAACAAGACAGAAAACAAACCTAATTATCAGTTGCGCACCATACTCCATGGGATAGTACGGATGTAAATAACAGAGGTGAGTCTCATATTATTATATTCTAACCAGTAATCTGGTAGTAAGCAATATAGGTAGTGAACCAACCTTCGTCACTAAAAATCGACAAGAAGTTTTAGATCTGACTTTTGTCTCCTTAAATCTCTCAAATAAAATATTGAATTGGAGAGTATCAAAGGAGAACTCGTTCGCCGATCATAGATACATCCAATACATAGTTATTTATGGGACCCCAAAACCGATCTAATTCCAGAATTATAGAAAAACAGATTGGCCAAAATATAGGGCGGCTCTAAAAAAACTGATTAAACCAGAACTTTCGGATCCACCCTTGTGCGCTCTTGAACTCAACTGCCATGGAAACTGCCTACCCCCTCACTACAGTGCGGGGAAAGAAGAAACCATATTGGTGGGCTGCTGAACTAGATATACTCAGGAAAGTTTGCAGAAGGCCTATAAAGAATCCCTCAAAAAATATAAACTAGAATTGAGAATAGCCAAAAAATCCTCATGAATATCCTTCTGTAACTCCATAGAATTATCCTCGGAGGCATCAAGAATAAGAAAGATTCTCTTGACAAATCCAACCATGCCTAGTTGTCTTAAAGACTCAGATGGTACATGGACTAACTCTTGCGAATAAATGCTAAACCTGCTACTAGACACCCAATTTCCGGATAGCTCCCAATCCATTAATACAACAAACAGTCCTGGGTCAGGTATTAACTTAATTTTTCCTCAAGGTCTGATTACAAAAGAAAAATTGGCATGGGCTCTGAATAGTTTCAAACCTTACAAATCGTACCAGCTGAGCTACAATATACCCTTGATATAACTTTGCCCATCATTGAGATGATCTTCAAAAGTTGTATAAATCTGGTCTATTTATCTGAGCGATGGAGAGATGTAAAGGTGGTTTTCATTCCCAAGGGGGAAAATGCTCGCGTGTCAACCCTAAAGACCTAATACCTATTAGCCTATCATAATTCATTCTCAATACTCTGGAACGATTTATCGATATCCATATACGTAATAGCATTGATAAGAGACTATCAATGTCTCAGCATGCTTACTGCAAAGGGAAATCTATAGAAACAGCCTAGCATACTCTGGATATAGATATTTGGGTTTTCACTCTCAGATGTTAAATTGGGTTAAAAGCTATCTAGAAAACAGAGTGCAAGCAGTTAGAGTTGGTCGAATTAAATCGGAATTAATTTTTAATTATTCAGGAGTACCCCAAGGTAGTCATCTGGGCCCCCTCTTGTTTTTACTCTTTGTTAACGATTTACCTAATGTTGTTTTAAAATCAAGTTGCCTGTCTTTTGCTGATGATTTTAAGATATATCGATCAGTAAATTCGCTCTCTGATTGTATGCAGCTTCAAAAAGACTTAACTTGTATATCAAAATGGTGTATGTTTAATGACCTTGATTTAAATATCAAAAAATGTTGTATAATGACATTTACAAGATGTTATAATCCAGTAGTCTTTAACTACTCTATATCTGAGAACGTACTTCGAAGAGTTTCCAATCACAAGGATTTAGGAGTTATTTTTGATTCCAGGCTTGATTTCAGAATGCATGTTGACTATATTGTATCTAGAGGCAATTCTATGCTTGGATTTTTGTTTAGAAATTCTTATGAGTTTAAGTGTCCTTATACTGTTAAATCACTTTTTGTCAGCTTTGTTCGTCCAATTTTGGAATATTGCTGTGTAGTTTGGTCTCCTTACTACAAAAATGCTTCTAATAGAATTGAAAGAATTAAAAAAAGATTCACAAAATATTCTCTTCGTAAACTTGAATTTACTTTGACCTTACCAACTTATAAAGATCGGTGCGCGTTAATCGATATAAAACCTCTAGAAACTAGGAGAATTTATTTCTTGATTGCACTTGCTAGAGATGTAATAACAGGACACATTGATTGTGCTCCTTTGGTTGAAATGTTTATAAAACATACACCAGCTCGTTGTCTTAGGCCAAGAGCTAATCAATTTTTCTTCATCACACATCATTCGACGAATTACGGATTAAATGAACCGGTTACTAAAGCGTGCCAATTTTTTAACAAATATGCCGATGTAATCGAACTTGACTGTTCTAAAGAATTGTTCAAAAAAAGAACAATGAACACCATTGTTTATGTACCTAATTGATTAACGTTATTTATAATATACCTGCAAAGTCTGTGGCTGGATAACGCTTGTAGTAATTATTTTTTTAGTCTTAGTAATACAGACGTGGTCCGGCGAGTAGCCTTGTAAACCTTGACCCAAAAGCGAGTAGCTCTTTAGGGCGTCTATATCACTATAATTCTATCAAAAATTAGTTTGACTCCAGCGAGTTGCTAATTTAAGTAAAACACAATCTTTGAATGTAGAATAAGAAGTGACTCTTTTAATTTTCATCTTCTCTTTTTATACAAAATTTGTCAATAAAATAATGCCTGTATTGATATTCAACAATACTTCGATATTCAATAAGAATTCCCATAAAATGTAGCATCAGCATAATAGCCATGCACTTGAAGAGTTTTGGGCTAGCTTGCTTATGATGCATATTTTACTACCATAAGTCAGCGACCCTTAATTATGTTTGTTTTTCTTCAATCACTGAAAGTGTTGTTGTATATTTGGTGTCATATTATATAGCTTGTGCACTGAAGGTGCCAGTTGAACTATATGACCATTTATTATTAGCTATATGCACAATGCACTGAGTGTGCCAACGGAAATATGAGTGTTGTATTGTTTGTGCTTTGGTTTTGCTATAGCTGCATGAAATGTAATGCGATGGGAATATGCATATTAAACATCGAAGCAGGTTGAATGTTCTATTAATTGTTTTGAGGTTTGAGGCAATTAATTAAGTGATCGCTGGTGCGATCCCTTCACATACCTAATTCTATTGTTTATTATTAGCACGCAATGTTTTTCTTTCTTTATTTAATTTAAGCTATGTCTAAGAAAGTAGCATGTACTTATAGACCAAATAAATAAATAAATAAATAAACTCAGCAGAGTCCAACGCACTGCATGTCTCTGCATAAGCGGGGCATTTAGAACCACACCCTCAGCTGCATTAGACACTCTCCTCTATCTGACACCCCTCGACATCTTCAGTAAACAAGTGGCAGCGAGTACAGCGATAAGACTCAACACCGCATCTCAATGGACTAACAACAATGTGGGGCACTCCATCATTTTGAACCTCTTTGGTTCTTTACCAAAGTACATAGACTACACTATTCCTGAACCCCTATTTGGAAATAACTCCAGTAACTTATTTAAGCTTCTTGGATAGTATTCAAAAAAGAGCTTTTAAAATGATTGGTGACATTAACATTATCAACTCGTTCACATCACTCGAACATCGATGCAAGGTTTCTTGCCTCACCCTTTTAACCGTTATTTTAACTGACTATGCTCTAGTGAAATAGCCTTCCTCCCCTTTAACAATTTAACCGCAATACCCGCGCTTCTAGGAATGTACATCACTTTACCCTTGAGCCCAACTTTGGCCGTACTATGAAGTACAGAGATTCTTTTTTTAGCCGTACTACGCGAATGTGGAACACCTTGCCACGTTTTATCTTTCCCTGTCATTGCAATGTTCAGAAATTTAAAACCAATGAACATCGACACCTCCTATCCAACCCTTCCCTCTTTTCCTAAAGCTCACACTGTGTCTTTGGCATATTAAAGGTACAGTCGTCAGTGAACTTTCGTTGGGGAAGGTCCCCTCTGTGTTGTGCGTCCGTTGCCCATGCGCGTTTTGTTCGAGTCTTGTGCCTAATCGTGATTTGTGTTTAATATTTCCCATACATATTTTAAATGTTAACACAGAACAAAAAGAAACAAATAATTAATAACAACATAAAACAAACAAAAAAATAGCAAAAAATTAGCAAATAAAATATTAACAGTGATAAAAAAAAACAACAAAAAAATCGAAAAACAATAAACCACGCCACACCAAATCAACTACAATAAAGCAAAAACAACAAACAACCAACAAAAAAATAATACATTATCATGATAAGCCAACTCAACATAGCACAGTGAGTACCATCCTTCACTTTCCCATTTTCTCGTACAGCCGCATGGCTTAGCATGTGTATCAAATTGCATTGTGTTTAATGCAATTGATACACAGACTACTTCATCGTCGATAACAGATTGTTGACAACAAAAATGTTACTGTTTTGAATTAACAGGGCCGGATTCGATTCTTGTCACTACTAAGGCATAGCACTAGTAGTGGCGTGTATCGAATTGCATTCTGTGGTTCAACTCAGTAATATTTTTCTTATAGTCTTCGTCTGTTTTGGTTTTTGTGCTTCTTTTATTTGCAATGGCTGGAAATTTCAAGGTAGATTATTGTAATATTCGTGGGCTTAGATCGAATTTTCTTTCTGTGTACTCCCATACTGCTTTAAACAGGCCAGCTGTATTGTCACTAAGTGAAACCCAAGTTTGAGAGGATTCCGATCCCACTGAATTCTTTATTCAAGGGTATAACTTGGTGCCATTATTCTTTTTCCACCATGGTCTCGCCATATACATTAGGAATGATGTTGCTTATCAGTTTTTGCCACAATATGGTCTCTGCTCCAATTCTTTTTTCAATTTTATGTGGTTTAAATTTTCCGTGAATAAGCAAATCATTCACTATTGCTTCCTTTATCGAAGCCCCAATCTAGACAGAGTGTCAACTTCTCGTGAATTTGATGCTTTGTCTGATTCCATCCAAAGAATTGTTTCGTCCTATCCTCGCACTAAAATCGTTGTTACGGGCGATTTCAATGTACACAATTCTTCATGGCTTCAACATTCGGGCCAGTCAACACCAGAAGGAGTGTGTGCTGAGATCTTCGCTGAGTTAAACCACCTCACTCAGCTGGTCAACGAGCCCACTCGAATATCGGACGTGGTAGGTCGAGCAGAAAACACTCTTGACTTGTTTCTTACTTCTGACCCTGCTAAGTACACTATTAGTGTTCTATCTCCTCTAGGCACATCTGACCATAGTGTCATATCAGCAAATTTCTCGTGTAAAAACTCTCCAGTTAAAGAAAGAGCTCTTAAGAGAACCGTTTGGCAATACGAGAAAGCCAACTGGGACGGTCTCAATAATTATTTTAGGATCTTTAACTGGTCACTATGCTTCCTCGATAGTGACGTTGACGCCAGCGCTGATATGATCACAAGTTTGATTCTCTTGGGAATGAGAACTTTTATCCCGAATGGGGTTAAAAGCATCAGACCTGAGGAAAACGCATGGTTCGATGCGAGCTGTAAAGAGGTTATTAGGGTCAAGAAGGTAAGTTTCCGTTGTTTTAAAGCCAATCCAACTGAGGAAAACCGGAATAAGTTCAAGCAAGCCAGGAAGGCCTGCATCGCCCATATTCGACGGACCAAATTTTTACATGACCAAAAATTACGGCAAAAAATACTGCAATGTCTCAAAGGCAGTCAAATTTTTTGGTCATTTGTAAAAAATATGAGGAATTCTTCCTCTTCCTCGGTTCCTACGATCGTTTTGAATGACACTCCATTTGTTAGCTCTTTAGAGAAAGCAAATCTCTTTGCTAGGCAGTTTGCCGCCAATTCAACGCTGCCAGTGAGTGTTATGACTCCGCCTGTACTTAAGCGAGTTAGTGATTCTATGGGTCCAATCTTTTTTCGCACTCGTACTGTGGCAAGAGTCCTAAGAGATCTAAACACACATAAATCCGCTGGTCTGGATGGTATCCCCGCTATTGTTCTGAAGAGGTGTTCTTCAACGCTGGCAAAACCACAACGTAAGCTTTTTCATCTGTCCTACTCCTCAGGTCTCGTTTCGAGCGGATGGAAAACGGCATTTGTCCAGCCTATTCTCAAAAAAGGCGAATCTTCCTCACCCTCTAACTACCGACCGATTGCACTTACGTCCCTTCTTTCCAAGGTCATGGAAACGCTGATTAATTATCAGCTCAAGAAATATCTTGAAGATCGAAAGCTTCTTACTGACCGGCAATACGGCTTTCGTAGCAATAGGTCCACTGGTGATCTCATGGTTCATCTCACCGAACAGTGGAGCAAATCCTTACATCGTTTTGGAGAAAGTAAGATTATTGCACTTAATATTTCAAAAGCATTTGATAGGGTTTGGCATCAGGCTCTCTTATCGAAAATGCGTGCATTCGGTTTTCATGAATCCCTGCTTCATTGGATTAGTAATTACCTTTCGGATCGTTCAATACAAGTAGTATTGGATGGATTCAAGTCTGAAAACCATAAAATAAATGCTGGTGTGCCCCAGGGCTCTGTTCTATCTCCAACACTCTTTCTCATTTTTATTAATGATCTCCTGTCTGCGACATCTAATCCAATACATTGTATCGCTGATGATAGTACTCTTAGCTTTTCATATTCGTTTTCAGATTCATACCCCTCTTCTTCGGTTGTGGAACTGCAACGACAAAATATGATAAGCTCATTAAATTCCGACCTAAACAGCATTGTACAATTTGGAATAAGAAACCGCGTGGAATTTAATGCTTCGAAAACGCAATGCTGTCTTGTATCGTTAAAACGATATATACCCCCCCTGCCATTAACCATAAATGGCACTTATATCGAGGAAACTAAACATCTCGATATTCTCGGTATGTGTATCACCAACCACCTTTTGTGGAACGATCACATACGCGATGTCGCCAAAAATGCCGCAAGATGTTTGGGTTTTCTAAGGCGATGCAAGAAGTTTTTCTCCCCCTCTGATCTGGCTGTTATTTACAAGACTTATATACGTCCAAAGCTTGAGTATAACTCCCATATCTGGGCTGGTGCTCCTGCAACTTACTTAAGCCTCTTGGACAGTATTGAACGTAGAGCATTTAGACTGATTGGTGATATTACCATCATAAGATCATTTACGACACTTGAACATCGTCGAAATGTTTCTTGTCTCACCCTCTTTTACCGTTATTTTAATGGTTTATGCTCTAGAGAAATAGCCAGCTGCATTCCTCCCCTTAAACAGTTCAACCGTTATACTCGCGCTTCTAGGAATGCTCATCAATATACACTCGAGCCCAACTTCGGTCATACTGTCAAGTACAGAGATTCGTTCTTTAGCCGTACTATGTGAATGTGGAATGCCTTGCCACACTCTGTCTTTCCCAGCTATTGCAATATTCAGGAATTCAAAACCAATGTGAACCGACATCTCCTTTCAAACCCTCTCTCCCTTTCCTAGTGCTCACAGTGTGTCTACATAATAAGGGTGATATATCCCTTTGAGTGTGCGCTTATTATAAAAAAAAAAATAAATAAAAACCCTTTGGTTCTACTAGAAAGAAGTAATTCTCTAGATTCATGTGGTGCCTTTCTTTTGGCCTAAGTGTGTGGATTCTAATCCGCAGCCACGTTAAGCTAACCTTACCTATATACAAAACAAATTAGAAATAAAAATCAATGTCAATGAATTCAAACTTATTTAAACAAATATATTACATACAAAAACTAATTACAAATTACGCTGACAATATTATCAATATATAAAATATTATAAATAAAAATTAAGAACAAAAAATTATTTGTAAGAGAAAGTTTAAATAAGAAACTTATTTTTATTTACTTATATATATGTAAAGAAAATGTACATTCTTTAATATATTTTATCACCCTGTATACTATAAAAACGTCTAAAATCAAAATGACAGTTCAAATGAAATAAGATTATCAAAGTAGTTCAAATGAAATAAGTAAGAGTGGTGGAATTTGAACTGCTGAAATCACATGTAATTTATTAACATTTTAAAAGATAATTTAAATTAAAAAAATCAAAGATAAAGATTTCGTTTCTATACATTTATTAAATCACTCAACACGTTTTGTCTCGCCAACGACCAAATTTGAATCCCGCCTCCAAAAGACTTCTGCCATCTGGTGGTTTATTGGGTTTCTCCAGGGTGTGTTCAGCTACAAAATGTTCAGTGTTTGAACAGGGACGTTACAGTTCGGCCTTTCCTGACTCTTCACCGTCCTCGGTGTCATCATCCGACTCGCTGTCATCGACATCAATTCCATCTAGGTGCGGCGCAGTCAAACAGAATGGTCTCATTTTCTCCGCGGTGAATACCGAACTAAAAGGTTTCGTCGATCTCTGCATACCAGGAATATCCTGGATGACGTACCTGTCATGGTCCAATACGCGTGCGACAATGTATGGGCCCTTGTATTTAGGTTCAAGTTTCCTTGACACACCAGTTGATGGGGCTTCGTTTTCTATAAGTACGATGTCATCTTCATTAAATTTGTGGGGCTTGGAATGTTTGCTATCATAACGTATCTTCCAGGCATCTTTACATTTTTCGATATTTTCCACAGCATGTTGTCGTTTTATTTGTATTGACGTTTCCTCCGATGCTGGACAATCATCACTGATAGCGTCAATAAGGACGTTCTGTTGGGAGTCCCTCAGCTCGAAATCAAATAACAGTTGGTTGGGTGTGAACCCGGTTGTTGAGTTGATTTGAGTATTGATAGTCCACTGAAGGTTTTCCATTTCCAAATCCCAATCTTGATCTACTTCTACTACTGTCCGAAGAAATGTCCTATTTGCGCGCCCCACCTGGCCATTTGCTCTCGGAGTCCGTACAGCGTTCTTAACATGTTGTATTCCATGCGACTTGCAGTACTGTTCAAAGGTTCTCGATGTGAAGCTCGTACCTCGATCTGAGATGATTTTCAGTGGAGTTCCAAAATAGGATCGTAACTCGTTCAATATCCTTATCACTGGTTGCGTCTTTGTCGTGCGAACAGGCTTCACGATGAGATATTTTGTAAAAGCGTCTGATATGGCCACAATGTATTGGTTTCCCCGACGACTTTGAATAAACGGTCCAAGATGATCGATGTGAAGGGTACGGAAAGGAATCGGGTCAGTATCCCAAAGATAAAGTTCACCTGGAGTTCTTCCACCGGTACATTTGTTATACTGACAATTAATGCAGGCGGCCAGATACTCCTTCACATATTTCCTCATCTTAGAGAACCAAAAATATTTTTGGATTCGTTGCATCGTCTTTTCCAATCCAAAGTGTCCATTGTCATCATGTGCGTACATCACTATACGCCAACGAATGGCCTTTGGAATCACCAACTTGTTCTGGTCTCCTACTCGTCTATATAATCGATTCCTCACAACAACGTAATCCTTCAATAACTGCTCTAGACGATCAGGTGGTGATCTATTTTTAAGGATGTTGACAATATCTGTTATCTTCGGGTCATTCATTTGCATTGTGTTTATGAAGTCATTATTATTAAGTTCGATTTTCATTATGCTGCTTCGAACAATTTCGGGTTCCTTCGCTTCGTTGATTGGAGCACGGCTGAGTGCGTCAACGTGTCGCATTCGGTCAGCGCTTCGGTGCTCTAGTTGGAAGTCAAATTCCTGTAATTTGAGCCACCAACGAGCAATGCGCGTTACCAGCTCCTTATTTTGTTTTGTTGTTGTAACAGCAGCACAATCCGTAACCACTTTAAATGGTTTTCCAAGCAGGTAAATCCGAAATCGCTCAAGTGTCTCAACTATTGCCAGCACCTCCAATTCATGGCTGTGAAACTTCTGTTCAGAATTTGTGCAATGTCGACTATAATAAAACACAGGTCGGAAAGCCTTTCCATCAGTTGATTGCAGAAGAATCCCTGCTAGCCCTATGCTACTAGCATCAGTATGTACTTCATGAATGCGTTTCGGATTATAAATGTCGAGCACCACGTCAGAACTAAGAATAGTTTTTAACTTCTCGAATGCGTTGTTCTGTTCTATTTCCCACTTGAAATCAACGGTCTTACAAAGAAGCTGTGTCAGTGGGCGAGATATAGTGGCATAGTCCTGGACGAACTTTCGAAAATACCCAGTTAGACCAAGGAATCTTCGCACTTCATGAATATTTTCGGGCTTCCGGAAATAAACTATCGAAGACAATTTTTCCTGTCCAGGCCGAATACAATTTTCTGAAACTCGGTGCCCTAAGAAGACGATTTCAGTTGCCAAAAACTTGCACTTATCCATTCGAATTGTAAGCCCACTATCACGAATGATTCCTAATAACTTTTCTAGCCTTTGAAGTCCTTCCTCGATCGAGTTGCTAGGAACTATGATGTCATCGATGTATCCCATTGCTTCATTCGGTTTCATTTTGCATAGAATCTTATTAACCATGTTTTGAAAAACAGACGGTCCATCTACAACACCATATGGCATGCAATTATATTCATAAATTGCGTCAAATGTGCTAAATGCCGTATACTTCTTACTGCTTTCTTCGATTTCTATCTGATGATATCCGGAAAGCAAATCGATGGTGGTGAAATATTTACTATCTGCAAGTCGAGATAATATTTCCTCAACTACCGGCATCGGGAAGCTATGTTTGACTGTCATCGAATTTAGTTTGCGAAAATCCACGCATAGTCGATCCTCTCCATTCTTTTTAGGGACCAAAACTACCGGCGACAGATAAGGAGAATCACTAGGGCGAATAATCTTACATCTCAGTAGCTCCGCAATGATTTCGGTGACAATTTCTCTTTTTGCAAACGGAATTCGATATGGTCGTAGCTGGAAAGGAACGTCTGATGTTAATTCGATTTTCATTTTCATGAAATTACATCTTCCTAACTCAGCAATCGAATTAGCAAAACACTTTGAGAAATCTGTCAAAATATTATTCAGCTTTTCGTATTGAAGTTCGTTTAGCTCGGAACAGACATTTGATTCAGAACGTTCAATTCGGCATATGCCTTTCTCGATAACAATTTTGTTGTTATTTTGGCAGAGGATGTCGGTGCCAAGAAGAACATCCTGCTCAAGTAAATCATCATCTACCACATGTAACTCCGCATCAAACTCGAGCGTATCCAGAATCATTTTACAATTAATTTTATGTTTACAGATAAACTCACCTCCAGCGAATCCCTTCAAGATTATATCGGCACTGGGTTGGATACTGGAAACCTCTTCGGCTCTTGACCTGGTGATGAGTGAACAGACGCTGCCAGGGTCCACGAGTGCCTTCATCTCATGACTGTTGTTGAGAACAATCTTCTTGGTGATAATCTCCGGAGCAAAATCTTGGTGCACGACTTGAATTTTGTTGACATTGTCTTTCCTTAACTGGTCACAAACTGCGGCTGTATGTCCAGGGCGATGACACTTGGTGCAACGGTCTCTCTTTTGAGGTTTGGTGCATTCAACGGAACGATGACCGGGTTCATTGCAGTTGTAGCATCGCAGACTTAACTTTGTTGTACGTATGTTGTTGTCGGGTGACATTTCGGAAGCTACTTTCCGTATCGGATGCTCGACTCGTACGATTGGAGTCGAACCTGTAAAATCGTACGCTCTTACTGACCTCAGTAAGTCCAACAATGAACAAAAGTGATGTCCGGATAGAGCATGTTGCATCTTGGTGTCCCTTAACCCTCTGATGATGTAGGTTATGATCGAGTTGTCTCTTAAACCGTATTTGCGTCCAATCCCTACCATTTCATAGTAAAAATGCTCAGGACTTTGGTTTGGTTTTCGGAACGAGTTCGCCATATCACGATGTATGTCGGCATCATTTGAATCACTCGGAAAGTCTTGCTGTAGCTGTTGAGCAAAATGACTCCAACTCTGAAAAATCATTTGCAAGCCGTCAAACCAGAGCTTAGCAGCCCCCTTCATTTTCGCAGGAAGTGCTAAAAGTAATATATTTTCAGGCCACTGATATGCTTCCATAAGCATGTTTGTGCGCTTCACAAACTGATCGGAGCTAAGCGAAGTTCGGTCCAGTGGGCTAAAATCTGGTAGAACATCTATCACATCGCGAATGTTCGGTATCGGTGTTGCGACATGAGACGAGTAGTACGAGGATGGTCTTGGTGGTTCGTATCGTTGGGCGTTTGGATATTCCATAGGTACTGCAGTATAGGGTACATTAATATGTTCCCTCGGTGTATCGTTACATGGTTCGTATTCGTATTCCCTCGGTGCTACATAATTTGAAACAGTACGGTGTTCCCTTGGTGCAGCATATGGAATGTTGCTACGTTCCCTCGGTGCAGCATGGTATGGAATATAATTTTGTTCCTTTGGTGTAGCAAAATATGGAACATTACGGTGCTCCTTCGGTGCAGCACTTAATGGAATATTATTATGTTCCGTCGGTGCATTGTAGTATGGAACATTACGGTGTTCCCTCGATGCAGCATTTTGTTGCACATGAAAAGGGTGAGAATGGTGAACAGTTTGCTGTGCTTTGTAAAAGCATGTACTAGGTGGAAGCATACTTACTGTTGGACGGGTCGCAGATGAGAATGCAACAGTAGATGCAGAATCTCGAGGCGTCATTGAACACATCACCGGCGCAGTTGTTGCAACAAGATAGTCAGACGGCGCTGTTGTGAAAAGCGGCACAACGTTGTCGCCTCGTTGACCCGGTATCGCTGTAGTCGTCTTTGGAGACGATGTAAACTACGGTGATTGTTCGTCAATTGACTGGAACATTTCAGTCGGTGACGATGCTTCCTTTTCCTTTGCAGTAAGGTTAGCAATTGCCTGCTCGAGTGCGATTACCTTACTTGAAAGATCTTGCACCTGAGAATTGTTTGCCTTTTCTCGGTGCTGAGTTATTCTGCCCGCCAGTCTGGCCTTGGTGCCACTGGTCGATAAATTTAATTCCTGGCACATCTGACGGAGCTCACCGATTTTAAGTTTATTTAACATTATTACTTGTGGAGTATATCCCACTTCTGAGCTTTAAAAGATACTTTAAATTAAAAAAATCAAAGATAAAGATTTCGTTTCTATACATTTATTAAATCACTCAACACGTTTTGTCTCGCCAACGACCAAATTTGAATCCCGCCTCCAAAAGACTTCTGCCATCTGGTGGTTTATTGGGTTTCTCCAGGGTGTGTTCAGCTACAAAATGTTCAGTGTTTGAACAGGGACGTTACAACATTAAATGTCGTTTCTCGAATTACAGGTGATATTTATTTTAAGTTATTTTAAGTTGAAATTTGTTAATAATAAATAAATTCTCGAATTACAGAGCAACACATTTGTTATAAATTTTCATTTTCCCACATGCAAGACCTAACCTTTATAAAACGACATTTTTGGTTATATCAAACAAAATGGACAAACTACGATTTGGTTTCACTGTTTTGGGATCTTCAGATGGAAAATCGAATTTAATTAACAGATGAAATGAGAAAAATCTATTTAGATGAATGTGAAAATCTACAGTTTAATGATGCATACCTAGAAGAAAAACAGCCGGCACTGGCACCTGCACCCACGAGCACAGAAAACAGTCCATCAGAACCTCTTAACTTATTGAAAATAGCTGAACAATTCTTAATGGAGAAGATTGAAGAATTTGAGAAAGAATGTGAAAGGTTTGAGATTCTACAAGATGAGAAGAAGGTCGAAACTTTAAAATACTTACTTGAAAAGCAATGCCTGGACTGGTATGGCAGTATGTTGATTAAACTCACTGTAAGCTCGGCCTGGAATCTTTGAAAAAAAGCCTTTTCTGAAACATATGGAAACAAAGGCTGGTCCCAAATCAAATACGCTTTTGCGTTTAAATTTCAAGTAGGTTCAATGCTTGAATATGCAACAAAAAAAGAAAGACTATTACTAGAAGTCAACAAGTCTATCGACGACGAAACAATGATAAACCTGATTGTAATGGGCCTACCAGATCATATAATCGATAAAATTGAGAGAGGTTCACTAAAGTCAACTGTTAATACGAACACTCGATTAAGAAGAAAAATAATAGGTTAAGTTCAGAATATAAAGAAAAATTTGAATCAAAACAAAACAAAAACCAAAAACAAAAATGTTCCATTTGTGAGATACTGAAGAAAGGCGATCGTTATCACCCAGAAGCTACCTGCTGGTTTAGAACAGAAAATAATGGAGAAAAGAAAAACCAAATAAAACTCGTCAATAACTCAGAACTGGAATGTGAGCTACAAAATGAAGATAAAAAAAACTTGTAGTGCCACCATTGATGAAAATAAAATTAGTATTGAAAAAATTCTGATGAGCCCAACCATTGCACCGGGCGAAACGCATATTTGAACACTAAGCTGGTTCATTTTTATTTTATTTTCATTTCATGATTTTAAAAATAAAAATAGTATTTTCATGATTTTAAATCATATTTATTAAAAATAATTGGTGTTCAGGAACAAACAGTTCGACTGTTAACAGTCAAACATTTCATCTTATTGATTAAAAATCTTGAGGTGTTTGGAATTTATGATTCAGACTCAAATGTTTCACTGATAAACTCAAGATTCTTGAAATTAAAAGAAGATAAAGTAAATAATTAAAAAAATGCTAACATAAAAACTATTAATGGTGTGAAAAAACAACTGGTTTAGTAACTTTAACCGTAAAAATTTTTGATTTAGAAAAGCAAGTAAATGTATTTGTATAATAGATAAGGAAAATTTTGATTACGATTTTTTAATTGGATTAGATTGTATTAAACTTTTTTTTTTATTTCAAGATGAAAACCTAATAATAAGTCAAAAAGTTCCAAGAACAGATATAATTTTTCAAAATGCAATGGGCTGATCGCTGCTGATCGTCTTTTTCACACGGAAATACAAGATCCCAGTAATTGTACCTCCCTCAATTAAAGGTGTACCACCAATTTTTACCAATGAAGCCAAATATCTTGGTCTGATATTGAACAAAAATTAAGTTGGAAATCTAATATACAGGAAAGAGTTAAAAAAAGCTGCAGTGGCTCTTTTCCTTTGAAAGAAAGCCATAGGAAGCAAATGGGGTTTTCAACCTCGTATAACCTACTGGCTATACACATCGGTCATCCGACCAAGACTTATTTACGGGGTTGCAGTATGGTGGACTGCACTGGAGAAAGTCACATATTACTACAAACTCAGCAGAGTACAACGCACTGCATGTCTCTGCATAAGTGGGACATTGAGAACCACACACTCAGCAGCGTTAGACACTCTCCTCTAACTGACACCCCTCGACATCTTCAGTAAACAAGTAGCAGCGAGTACAGCGATAAGACTCGACGCCTCATCTCAATGGACTAACAACAATGTGAGGCACTCCATCATTTTGAACCTCTTTGGTTCTATACCAAAGTAGATAGACTACACTATTCCTGAACTGGAACCTGGAATAAACTCCAGTAACTTATTTAAGCCTCTTGGACAGTATTCAAAAAAGAGCTTTTAAAATGATTGGTGACATTAACATCATCAACTCGAACATCGACGCAAGGTTTCTTGCCTCACCTTTTTTTACCGTTATTTTAACTGACTATGCTTTAGTGAAATAGCTAGTTGCATTCCTCCCCTTTAACAATTTTACCGCAATACCCGCGCTTCTAGGAATGCCCATCACTTTACCCTTGAACCTAACTTCAGCCTACTATGAAGTACAGAGATTCTTTTTTTTGCCGTACTACGCGAATGTGGAACGTCTGGCCACGTTTTATCTTTCCCTGTCATTGCAATGTTCAGAAATTTAAAACCAATGAACATCGACACCTCCTATCCAACCCTTCCCTCTTTTCCTAAAGCTCACACTGTGTCTTTGGCATATTAAAGGTATAAAAAACCCTTTTAGTGTTTGCTAATTATAAAAAAGGTATCCATTCCATATAGAGATGAATGGGGAGACAAAAAAACTCCTGGATGACAAAAGTATTCATTTTTATACAGATGGATCCAAGATAAATGAGGGAGTTGGTAGTGGTGTGTACTCAGAAAAGCTTAATTGAAGCATCTCATTCCGCCCTTCTAATCTTTCAAGCGGAAATTTTAGCGATCAAAGATGTTCTCTACTGGCTAAGAGAAAACGTGATATCAACTTCTGTTATCCGCATCTTCTCTGACAGTCAGGCTGCTATTAAATCTCTTTATGATGTCTCAACCAAATCTCAAACGGCCCTCGATTGTCGATCATCTCTTATGAAGATGGTGCAGCAATTTAACATTCACCTTGTAACGGGTTACATAATAAGATGAAAGATTTCCATGGTAAGGGATCGTCTGGATTTTTTCTCCCTCCTAGCTTAGTCAGATGGGATAGGTAACGATGATTCCATAATCTAACCCTTACAAAATAAGTTCGTGCCAGTTAAAACCAAAAGTAAAAAAAAATAATCGCCAAATAAACGCCAAATTTCAAATTTACATCAAAAGTATCAAGTCAGATGTTATGACTGATTTCTAGCAAAAGCTACACGACAAGCCCTTATCCAATAGTGTTATTTAACACCTCCTTGCAATGTTTGTCGTTATCTACCTTTCAACACTGCCCCTTAGCATAAACAAATGTTCCCTCATCTCTCACTCTGATCACTCACATCATCTCCAACATCGTCGCTCACTCACCAATTGTTTGTCTCTAATCCGTCATACTCAAATAAGTAAGTCACAATTTAAGTTCATTGCATTTTAATGCAAACATTTATATTATTATCTAGACAAGGCAACTACATACTAAACTTAAAGATCAATCAAATTGAAGTGCACAAAATAAAGTAATAGATAATGAAAGTTAAACACCTAACCAAATGAAGTGATTATGATCACAAAAAGAACATATATGTAATATAGTCAAATTAACTTATCAAGAATTGTACTTACTCAATCATACTTTCTAGCTGGAATCTGGCTGGTGTGCGCACATCCACCGATGATCCGCTTTCGTTGAGTTTGATTAAGATTGTTTTGATTATGGTTGGGATTAATTTCCCTTATATGATTATGATCACTTCTTATGGTTAGTTCATAACTCGATTGGTTAAATACTCAGATAATATTGAAGATAGATCTGAGATCACAATTTATATATTATTATACCATGAAAAAAATGAAATGACTTAATATTTAAGAAAAAATAGATGGAAATTATTTGACACAATTTACGGAAAAACAAATTCTTCAATTAATATTGTTCTCGGTTTGGTTTTTTTTTTTTTTTTTTTAATTAGACTTCAATTGGTTGTTGGATGGAATTTCAAGGTTATGTGGGTATGTCCGGGGATTGGTCTAGTTAGATGGTGGTTGCACGTGTGTTGCACTGCAAGTCTTCTTTTGGGTTTTCATTTTGATGTCAGTAAGTAATGCCAATTTGTTTGACTTTTGCCTATTTCGTGTCGGAACTCAGTTCGTAATTGAAATAATTTGGCCACGCACCAGAGGTGCGTAGGCTTGACAAACGGGGTTTCTGTAGCCTGGTTTTCTGGTGCTGATATGGGATAAAAAGAAAATGGATTTTTTTTAGTTAGAACACCTCAGGGGAGAGAAGTTTCAGAATCTTACCTGTGGCTTGGCTTATGGTTAAAATGTTTAGAATTGATCATAAAGGATCAGTTTCAAAGTTTGTAAAAGGTTGTCACAGGTTTTTATTTTTCAGCACTGGTTCCTCAATGATACACTGTTTTCTTTCGCTATTGAACAATGTGCTGTAAAATTTCGGTGGCTAAACTCTTTCTTTTAATTTGTGGGTGAAAAATCAAGCTCAAAATCAAAATTTCGAGTTCGAAAAAAATGGAAAATGCGTTCAACACGTAATACTAATTTTCGAATTCCGTGTGCGTTCTTTTGTTTTTCTGTATAGATGGGCAATGCGAATTTACATATAGCGATTTTACTGAAGTGGTTTGAGAAAGAAAAAAATCATGACAACCTATGTTGGGTGCCGGGCCACAGAGACATCACGGGAAATTGTAGAGCCGATGAACTCACTTAAAATAGAATCGTCATGCCTATTTCACCTGAAAGGGAGGAGATAGGTATACCGATAGCTACATGTAAACTTATGCTAAAAGAAACAGCTTTTCCGATAGCAAATTCTAGATGGCACAATTTACCAAGTAAGAAATTTTAGGATAACACTGACAGATGAAATGAGAAAAATCTATTTCGATGAATGTGAAAATCTACAGTTTAATGATGCGTACCTAGAAGAAAAACAGCCGGCACTGGCACCTGCACCTACGAGCACAGAAAACAGTCCATCATAACCTCTTAACTTAGGAAAATAGCTGAACAATTCTTAATGGAGAAGTTCTCTAATAAATTTTCCAATGTTGACCAGTGGATTGAAGAATTTGAGAAGCAATGTGAAAGGTTTGAGATTCTACAAGATGAGAAGAAGGTCGAAACTTTAAAATACTTACTTGAAAAGCAATGCCTGGACTGGTATGGCAGTATGTTGATTAAACTCACTGTAAGCTCGGCTTGGAATCTTTGAAAAAAATTAACAGTCTTTGCAAATTCGCAAACGACGTAATCATTGAAAATGACCTTGCGATATATTACGCTATACAAACCTTTTTTTTTTTCATTTTTGACAAAAAAAAATTAACACAAAATTTATTTTTTTTATTTTTTATTTTTAAATATATTTTTATTTTTTTTTCTCAATTTTTTTGTATAAATTAGAATTTATATTTTTTTAATTTGATGGCAGTGTTCGTCACTGCTGTCATCATCGCTTTCAGTTGCTCTCCTTTTAACGACAACGCTTGCTCGTAAATATGATGACTCAGGTTTCTCATGTGAGCGTTGCATTTTCTTGTACAGCAAACAATCGACAGCTAGATCTAAAGATAACCCAGATTTTGTTATCTTAAACCCAGTAAATTTGACGATTATAACCGAATACATATAATTTGGAGTAGACAATTTTTCCCACTTGCTTTCAACTATACTGTCCCCCTTAAGCTCAAGAACCGGTGACAAAATTTTTGCTGGTGGTGTTTGTGATGTGAATAGGCGTACGCCAAATACACCGGGTGATGTTTTTCCTTGTCGTATACTGGAACCAGTGATATATCTAGTTTTTAATTTGTTCAATATATCAGGCATATCACTAAACTTTATATTATGTTTTTTTAAATTGTTCTCCAAATCCTTTGATTTTGTTGAAAGTTTCCGCAAATCGGTTATGAAACCTTCAATAACGCTGGTCATCAATTTTTTGGTTTCCGCATGCCAAGCAGTGGGCATCAATACCGACACACGATGTTTCGCTTCTAACGAATTCAAACTTTCCATGACAGTTTTTGTAGAAAAATCCTCCAAATTACTCACGCATACGCCATATGAGTTTCCAATTACAGCAAACTTTATGGGATTTTTATAATTATACTGAGTATAATTGAACCGGTTGATAACATTCGGATGAAACTTCCGTTTAAAGGCAACATATTCCAACTCCTTTGTTATAATTCCTTCACTTTCCTTCACCTCTTATATACATTTCTCCACAACCTTGTTTTCTAATTCACCATCCTTTGGCTGAAGTAGATACAAATTTTCAGTATCAATGGATACATCATAATCTTCGTCGTCGCTACTAGCAGATAAAGCAATGTTTTTAGATGTCGACGCCATTCTTACTCTTATATATTCTTATAAATTTCGTTAATACAATAATATATTCTTATTAATTTTGTTAATACAATATTATATTTTTATAAATTTGGTTAATACAATAATATATTTTTATAAATTTTGTTAATACAATAAATCTGCACACTTGAACTGTCCGAAGCGAACTGAATTTGCTTCATTACTTTCTTATAGAACATAGCATCGGCACTAGTTTTTTTGCACCCGGAAACCATCAAAAAAAAACCATTATATTTGCTCATTATTGGAATTTTATCATTTAAACAGGCGGTATAACAATTTCTACATAATACATATGTTTCTTCTACTTTTTCTACTAAAGTAGAAATAAAATTTATAAGTTTTTGAGGACCGCTAACCGTAATAGTTTTATTTGACCACCAAAACCGATCGCATACATTACATATACTATTTAAATGAAGCAAAAAAAAATTCACATTCATATAATTGACCAACCAACCCATCGCGCCATCAACCCTTTGTTTTTCCAAACATAGCCTTTTACGCTCTGCACCACTAAGAGGCTGTTTTATTGTAGATGATTCATTGTTTGCTTTACGTTTTTTTACCAAACATAATCTTTTACGCTCTGCACCACTAAGATGCTGTTTTATTTTAGATGACTCAGAATTTAAAATTTTCTTTCTTTTGCGATGCAGTCGCACGCGTTCGGTTGAGCTCGTTTTCTCACCTCCTTCCATCTTGACGCTCTTATTAATACTGACGATAAAATTATTCAAACGCTTAAGGGCATGTCGCATGCAAAAAAATTGATTGGTGCTTTGCGCTTAGCTTTGAAGCGTTCACATTTTTTTAAATATTTAAACGAAATAAACGGGTTTTGATTGAAAATATATTGGGCTAAATATGTATAAAGGAATAAAAAATTTAAAAAAATTGTTTGTTCCTTAACAGCACTAGAATCACTAAAAAATCATTAAATTCAGGTAGTTACTTGCGAAAATCAATGGGGCAGTGTGTAAAATATAATTTTTTATTTTTTTTATATTTTTTTCCAAAAACCAATAAATTTTTATAAATAGTATCGATTTTCTTTTTTTTTAAATTTATTTATTTATTCCAAGAAAAATTGTAGAAAACTATGAAAAATAGGGCAAATTTGCATTGTGGCATAGGTGCAATATTTGATAAAACTTCCAAAGTATAACAGCTAGCTAAGTCAATTTAACTTTTTTTTAAATTCTAAATATATGTTCAGATATTTGCTTTAAAATTTTTTTTTTAACAAATAGTTATAGTAACTTTTTTAGACAACAAATCCAAAATGCATTCTTTTTTTTCCAATATTTTTTGCGAATTCATGGGGCGAGCTGATTTTTATTTTTTTAGTTTTAATTTTTTTTTTTAAAAAAAGGAATATATATATTACTCTTACTATCGATTTTGAAAAAAAAAAATATTTGTCGCAACATAATTAAAAATGCATTTCAATATGACAACATTTGTGATGCAATTGTGAGGGATTGGGAGTTTATATAATTGCAAAATATTTTTTTTATTTTTTTTTGGCATTTTGTTTATTCTATTTAAAAAAGTAAAAAGTTCTTGCGTCTACTGTTTATTTAATTTAATTTTTATAAAAGAGGTCTATTTTGCATTTTTTAACAACAAATTTCTTTGTAAACGCACACAATGAAGTTTCCAGTTCCCAAGAATGCCACTGCATCTCAGCGCTCAAGAAGAGAATTTTTTGCAAAAGAATTGCCCCCGCCCATCCTCTCTTAGATTTTTTTTTGTTGTTGGACTCATGGCTCATTTAGTTTTTGTATTCTTTGTTTTGCTTGCGGTATACAATAACAGAAAATACAACAAAAAAAAGACTTTTCTTAGAAATATTTTTTTTCTAGTATGTGGTGTGATGTAAGGTCATGGACTCGTGATTTGGGTGTTACGGAGTCAATCGTATACGCAGAATTTGATTTTTGGTTCAACTTTCGGCAAGTTTTGTGGTTGCACATTGTATTGTAGGTATAAAAAAGGGTAAAGAGGTATTGTAGGTATCGTGAATTCGCTGTCATATATTTTGTTTTCTTGATTTTTTTTGCGTACTATCACTCCTGGGTATTGCATTTTTTTAACTTCCCATACACGAAGTTATTATAATGGGTCCGATTTGTCAAATTAAAAATTTTGAACATTCAGTCAAATTTTGAACAAAATCAAATTGACAGTTTTTGTACAAAAAATTAAAAACCTAAAAAAAAATTTAACAAAAGTTGGTAAAAATTGATTTTCACCTCAAATATCTTTTCAAAAATTTGAAATATTGGATTCAAACTAATTTTATCTTATATGAAATATTGTTTTCAACATTTGATAGAAATTTGAAGAAAATCTCATTGACAGTTTTTTTTACAAAAAATAAAACTCAAAAAAAAAAACAATACTAAAACTTGGTAAACATATACTTTCGACTCAAATAGCTTTTCAAAAATTAAAAATATTGGCTTCAAAACTTTTTTTATTTCACAGAAAATATTGTTTTCGATATTTAGTGATTTTTATATAAAAATCCATCAGTCCGTTTTTTCATAAAAATAAAATCTACAAAAAATAAAACGCAAATTTGCTAAAAATTGATAGACAAACTTTTAAGCAAGACAAATCGACAGACGTGATGGGAAGTTATCAGTGTGCACAATCCTGTCAAACTATGTATTTCAAAAAAGATGCTGGGATGTGACCCACACTTATAACTTCCCATCCCGTCTGTCAATTTGTCTTGCTTAAAAGTTTGTCTATATGTACCTACTCGTATCAATTTTGACCAAATTTGCGTACTATTTTTTGTAGATTTTATTTTTTATGAAAAAACGGACTGTTGGATTTTTATATAAAAATGAAATGAAAAGAGTTTTGGATCGATATTCAATTTTTACCAACTTTGAGTAAAGTTTTTTAGATTTTTATTTTGTATAAAAAAAACTGTCAATGCAATTTTCTCAACATTGTTGATAACAATATTTCTTATAAGATAAAAAAAGTTTGATGCCTAAATTTCAACTTTTTGAAAAGATATTTGAATCGATATTCAATTTTTACCAACTTTTGTTAAATTTTTTTTAGGTTTTTAATTTTTTGTAAGCAAACTGTCAATTCGATTTTTCTCAAAATTTTATTAAATGTTGACAACAATATTTTTTGAAAGATAAAAGTAAATTAAAGCCAATATCTCAAAGTTTTGAAAAGATATTTGAGTTGAAAATAAATTTTTACCAACTTTTATTAATTTTTGTTTAGGTTTTTATTTTTTATAAAAAAAACTGTCAATTCGATTTTTCTCAAAATTTTATCAAATTTCAAAAACATTATTTTTCGTTGCACAAAATTGTTTTGGAGATGAAATCATATTTTAGTCGTAAAATTTGGTAGGTGACACATTTTTTTTTTCAGTTTTTTTGATTTATAAAAAAAACCGTTAAATGGATTTTTTTCAAAAAATATACTTGGTTGATATCACGTTACAATATATTATATAAAATTTAATTCAAGTCTCTAGCGTTTTTGGTTCGTAAGATATTTAGGGTTAATCAAAATTTGCACCTTTTTTTTCAAACTGCTATGGTAAAAAAACCACCTACGCAATATTCTTGAGAGCCCTTTCTGCATCTTTCTGCCTTATTATCTGTATAGCAAAATTTATTTGAAGTCGATATCTCTTCTGGTTCTTGAGCTATGGAAGACGAAAAAAACGTCGCGAAAGTACGGACGTACGAACGTACGTACACACGCACGCACAGACATGTTTCTAAAAACCTTTTATTTTGATTCTTGGGACCTTGAAACCTAGAGAAATGTCAAAATTTTCAATTTGACAAATCGGACCCATTACAATAATTTCCAATGGGAAGTAAAAAAATATTAAAATAAAATAGGTATTTTCAATAATTAGAAAATGTCGACCAAAAAAAGAAATTCAAGAAAAAAACATCTCCTTCGATAGCAAAATACCCACTTGCTTTATAAAATTCGAACCATATGCAAAAGACAACAACAAATCTACCTAACTAGACATACCAAAAAAAACCGGTTTATCATGCAACGTTGTTCTATTTCTTATTTCTTTGATTGGCTGCTTGTGCGGAAATATATCCCTCGCTCTGAGAGACAAAAAAGATCAAGAGGCAAATATAGAGTAATTGGAAATTCAAATTTTGAATTTGATAATGAAGAGAGTAACGATCTTTCACTAATACATTCAAATTCATTTACATGAGTTCTGAGTTCGCTTCTGCGGGAGACATACCCTTAAACGATGACGATACACACTCACTCTACCCAAATCCCTCCCCCCCTTAAACAACGAAACGATACACACTCACTCTACACAACCATCAAATGTTTCATTTTTTGTTACCCAATTTCGTTCCCAATTTCGTTACCGATTTTCGTATATACTGACCCTATAATCATTTTCAATGATAAAAGCCTTTTCTGAAACATATGGAAACAAAGGCTGGTCCCAAATCAAATACGCTTTTGCGTTTAAATTTCAAGTAGGTTCAATGCTTGAATATGCAAC